>NC_022016.1:6453167-6463089 GCF_000317375.1 Microtus ochrogaster
CTCTCTCTCTCTCCTCTCTCATATTCTTTCTTTTTTTGTCCTAACACAACAACCTTGAATCCTCCTTTTGGGATAAATTGGAGCTGAATTTTTGTAGTAGAAACAGTTCCAGATAATAAACTTACACTTGTAATGACCATTGGAGTGTTTGTCAAATGTTGCCACACACATACACACACACACGGACACACACACACACACACACACACACACGGACACACGGACACTTTCACTGTAATCTGTCTATCAGGAAATGAGACTGCTGTCTTGTCGACAGACATGAAAACTAAAACCCAAAGCAGCTGAGGTTAAATGAGTATTCCAATATCAAACTACAGTACCCCTCCCTAGGAAAATATGCACAGTCTTACAACACAAGAGACAATGCAATTAAAATAAAAGAATCATAGTTAACACCTATCATGGGTTTAGTACTAGCCTAGCTTGGCTCAAGTGTTTTCTAAATATGAACTCTCTATGAAAACTCATGATAGTGGGTCAGCTTACTCAGCTGTGCTAATAAAGGATTTAAGGCATTATGAACAAGTGTCCAAAAGTCACATAGATGAAAAGTGGTATACCCACAGCTCCAACCGGGAGCACTAATCTTCAACCTCTGCACTAAATATAGGTGCAGGGCAGTTATGCAGAATAAGCTAACTGCACCCACACATTACTAAGGCTAGAATCCTGTTTGGAGCTCAAGACATCTATTCTCTACTGTTACCCAGTATATATGGTCATTCCAAGTGATGGCTTCTATGGAAGGATTATCCACAGACCAAGCCTACTACTCTGTCTTCTGATACAATTGTGTAATATGCACTCCGTGTACTTGTTGAGTCAAACTATCTAAAAAACTGTTTAGAAGGAAGGGCAAAGATAATGTTCAAGAAGAACATTCATTGATAATGTTCAATGAATCTATTCTTATCCTCAAAGAAGATGTTCATATCCAAATACATCTTTGGAAACTGAAGGATTCTGGGAGAACCATCTGCATTTTATTAGAGAAAGACAAGAAAACTCCCTTCACCAATCTCAGAGCCAAGTTGAAAATATGCTGGTCCATAGCAAAAACTGGATCTGCCATATCCAAGACACTGTGTCCCAAAAGCACATGTAGGGAGAACTGCGGAGACTTGTTTATTTCATGGTTTCTGGGTAGTGAATGTGGGTTGATAGTTTCTGTTTATTCTTTTTCTCCATACTACTACTAGACAAAAAAGGGAAAAAAAAAACCACAACAACAACAAAAAAAGAATCTTCAAAACAGATGTCTTTCATAGAGATGGGAAAGCTATTTATTATTGTCTCGGCAAAGAAAAAAACATAACATTTAAAAGCAGAATTTATTTCAAAATCTTCAAAGGTACAATATGAAATACCAGAAATAAAATAATGATCATTATAAAAATTTTATTTATTTTTTTTTGTTTTCCAAGACAGGGTTTCTTTGTGGTTTTGGAGCCTGTCCTGGAACTAGCTCTTGTAGATCAGGCTGGTCTCAAACTCACAGAGATCCGCCTGCCTCTGCCTCCCAAGTGCTGGGATTAAAGGTGTGCACCACCACCGCCAGGCTTATTACAAAAATTTTTGCACATTTCCAAATCACCTTTGTTTTTCTATCCAATTCCTCTCTGTTTTATGGATTCATTCATGCCTTATCTTGGGATAAAAGCAAACTTCTGGGCTAGGTGGTGGTAGCACATGCCTTTAATCCTAACTCTTGGGAGGCAGAAGCAGGCAGATTTCTGTGAGTTCAATGTCAGCCTTTTCTACAAAGCAAGTTCCAGGACAGATTCCAAAGCTACAGAGATACCTTGTCTCTAAAAACTAAAAGAAAAAGAGAAAAAACGAAACCACATTTCTGGAGCCTTCTCAGTGGAACCTATTACCTTGATACCCAAAATGAATAGAAAACAGAATCTTGTATGGAAGCCTTTGAAGCTCGTATCATTTGAGTTGAGGGGAGGAAGGCAGATTTCAACTCATGGTTGAAGGGAATATAGCCCGTCATAGTGGGGAAGCATGGTGGGAGGGGAATGAGGTGCATGGTCACATCATGTCCAGAGTATGGAAGAAAAAGGATGTTATCTTTTTTTATTCAGTTATAGACTTGGTGTCTTCTAGGTGATGCTACATCAAGTTGACAATAAATATTAAGAAGCCAAAAAGTATCAAAGCCAAGGTCCAGTCTTATGGGACTGAAACTTAAGATGACCAACAGAATCTTGACTCTATAAAGGGGACTTTTAGAGAGGGCTACCTTCTTTTGTTTCCTAATAGTTAATGTAAAGAATATGCTAATGAAAAGAACTCGACAAATACATCACTTGGACTTCCTTTGAAAAGCTTTCATCGAAAATTAAATGTTTTTCCGTCAATAAAATGAAATGAACTAAAAACTAAATGCTACACCCAAAGTGACACCAGAAGATGTGAGTGGAGTGGGGGAGATGGGTGTGGCAACCCCTCAAGGCCTCATGACTGTTCTTTCTAAAGCTTCGCCCTGGCCTGTCTTCTGTGAGCCTTCATCCGTGGCTGACAGCATCATCAATGTGCCTTCATGGATAAAGATCCTACTCTCATGCTCCTCCTCGGTGTCCTTCCTTTCCTGTTACCCACATTCCTATATAGATTACTGCCACAGCTTCCAGCTAGTTTCTCTCATTATCTTGTTTCTTTCCTTCATGCAGCCACAAGTTTAGAATATATCACTGCACTGCTCTGAGCCCTTAAACATCTCCACATCAACCACAGGATAAAGTGGAAGTTTCTGGATAGACCATATAAGACCCAGTTCCCCCGGGCCCAGCCTCACCACTGCCATCCTCCCTCTCTCCCTGCCATAGCAGGTGTTAGACTTTACCTCCCAGCGCACTGTCATGTTTCTCATCTCTTGGGGTCTGTTCACACTGTTCCTCTATGAACAACTCTGCTTCCTGCCCTCTCTGCCAATTGTTAGATCCTCATCCTTTAGGTCTTAGTTTGACTACCCATCCATTGTGTGGCTTCCTAAATGCTTTTTCTAAAACTCTACCAGCCGCACCCCGAGGGCACATCCCTTGTCTATGCTTCTCATCATGTCTCTCATACGATGTTACCAATCTCTATACATTTGTCACTATAAGCACAGTATTGCTTCTGTTAGAACCAAACTCTAGATGAACAATACTATGGAGTCTTTCACCCCGGTCTCTCCTCTCTGCAGCATTATCATTGCCTATTGGTACCATTTTTTTGATGTTTGAGGTAAACAGTGAAACTCCACTCTCTGTGGGTTTAGAAAAACAGCACCATCGCCCCAACCAACAATTACATTAAGTGTATCTTTCCCAGACTCATTCAGAGGAAGTGGGGAAAAGACTTGTCAAGCCCCTGAATCTGTTAGTCTGCAAAACTCTTCGTATATCTCGTGTGTGTGTGTGTGTGGTGTGTGTGTGTGTGTGTGTGTGTGTGTGTGTGTGTGTAAACTTTTGTATATAAAATGTGGAATCCATTTTTGCGAGATTGTCTATTTTTTTTTACCCTTTCAGATTTGGACTTTCTATTGTTTAAAGAAAACAAAATACTAAGTTTTGGGTATCATTCAAGGCACCACCTGGCTCCAGCAGACTTTCTTTCTCTCCTCGAGACAACCTCTCTTTGAGCCTTCCCTAAACTTCTCTGCTCATTTCCCTTCTTGGGTGTTCAGGATGCTGCATCTGCACCTTGGGGAACTGAACAGGTAAAGTCACCACACAGGCTGGACTCATCTGATGATAAAAATCACTGTTATTTCCCATAAAACAGAAAATATTTCTGCAAAATAGAGTGTTCTTCAAACCCTTCATATTTGTCTACTGTGGCCAACTATGTATAATGCATCCACTTCGTTTCCCTCTTTCTCCAAAAAACACCTACACTTTTACTTAATTATAAAAATTATATTCATTGAGGTGCTTGAAAACATGTGCCACACACAGATGTGGATGCCCCATCTTGTAGAATCAATTTAGATGATCAGGATTGGCAACAAGCTCCTTCATCCCCCGAACCCTCTCTCCCGTCTACACATCCACACTCACACAGGTAAAGAGGACTAAGGTTTATTTCATCCTACTATTCTGTAGATGAAGCACACAACTTGTTTCACTTAATCTCCCTACCTACCTTTGGTCATAGTCTGCACTAAAAGTAAAGGTTCAAGAGAAATTACATAGCTTAGGCTATACAAATTAAATTAGACTTATTATCATTTAACTTAGTTGAAGATAAATGTGGTTACTTGAATCCAAAAGTCTGTACCCAACCCCAACAAAAGTGAGTCAAAGTAGTAATAGATTAGAAAAAAATCTTTGAAGAATCTAAAGGTTCAAGCAGGCAAGAATTGTCATTGTCACTATTTATTACAAAGTACTTTTTGTATACGATGATACCAGGAGAAAAACAGAAGAAAACTCAGAGACATTCACTAAGCATCTTGTTTATAGGAAGCAAAAAAGGCAATAGAGACTAGAGAAAGAAATGGTGATGACCTGTGCTAGGTCACTGTGGAGTGACACATGGGACAATGCAAGCTGGAAGAGCGGAGCATAGCTGTGCACAGCAAGAAGTCTGGCAGGAGAGCCTGAGGGTAACTGACTTTATAGTATGGGCTATGTCCAAGCATCTGAGCCACAGGGGCATCTGGCCCAAAAGACATTCTTGGAACAAGGGACTAAAAAAAATAAGCCAAAACTAAAATAAATCATGGGCTCCATGTGTTAGGGCTCAGAAGAATGCTTTGACTTTGGACTCACTTTATACACTGGCATCAGGATTTTTCCAGACAAGTTCTGTCCCAAGATGCATTTTCTTACTTGAGAATTACTGGGAAACATATTGAAAACAGGCTTCAAAGTAAGGAGACTATTTTACTACATTGCTTTGGAAACCAAGTCTCTTTAATCCTTCTGAACCTGAAGAGTTTACATCAGTGATTTCCCCTCTCTCAGCCTCAGAGGAGGAGGATTCCATTCACCTTTATGCTCTGAAATGCTGGACCTGGGATTCTGTAAAACATTCCAGACTCTTTCCCCACCAAAGTCTTTAAATAAAGAAATTGACAGGAGAGTGGGAGGTGGCAAAAATGAAGACAACTCTATTCCTAGTTCCATATTCTGCCAGAAGCCCTCCAGGAAGAAAAAGACAATGGGGGTTGCATCTGCTGGCTCTTACCAGGACTCCCAGCTCCCACTGTGGGATTCCTCATGGCAGACCAGCACAGGATGATCTTCCAGGTGTAACTCAAGTGTTCAACTTATATTTTCAGAGTTCTGGTCACAGACAAGAGTGCATCCCCTTTGAAATTTAAGTATTAGCACATAGTAATAAGTGCTAAGACTCCCCAAGGTGTGCAAGCCCTATCAGTAAGATTCATGAAACATGAAAACCCGCCACAGAATATCTACTCACAGTTCCTAAGCTTTCCGAAGACAATCTTTTGTTATGTTCCCTGATTTCCTGAAGTTACTTGTGTTTATCAGTATTGATACCTCAGTATCAAACACCAAGTCAGTCTTCTAACACATACAAAGCCAATTCCATATATTAATTCTTCTCAGTGTGGAATTCCTGATTATGTCTTCCATTTTCTCAACTAGGATCTAATACATATAGAAAACATTCATATCCTAAATGCAGTTTTGTTAAATCTTTCACAAAGCATACATGAAGAGAAATGTGAACTAGATATAACATTCCTAGACTTTGATCCAAAGTGTTTCGAGACAAACATGTCAAACGACATTTGTACAGTAATGGCTCCTGTTGTTCTGTTCATAGCAGAAAAGCTGTAGAACAAGCCTAAGTGTCCAGTAGCAGAGGAATGGATAAAGAGATCTACCCTGTGAATATAATGGATTTTTGAGCCATAAGAAACAAAGTATGTAATAACAGGAAAACAAATATAAACAGACATAACTGTGTTAAGCAGATTAAGTCTTAAAAAGACAATATTATATATTTTTCTTATTAGTGGTTCCGATATTTTCTAGAGATCCCTGACACCATGTTTGGGTATGAGAGCAGAAGTGAACGTGACCATGGGGCAAGGAGCACAAGAGTTGAGAGAGAAGGGGAGGGAAGGTAGGAGTGTGTTCAGTGTACAATATGTACTTGTATGGAAATGGCCTTATGTAACACAGTGAATATACATAATGAAGATTTTTAAGAGCAAAAGAAATAAAATTATATAGAAATAAAATTTTTACATTCTAGAAAAAGGAAACACTTTGATTAAGCTACAATATCTCTCAGTAACAGAAAGATATACGGACCCTATATGTACACAAGTTACTGATTACAAACAAGCTTGATTTGGGCCCTAACCATAACCAAACAAGGACATGCTGAAGGTCTGGGGATAGGTCATTAGTAGTCATTGTATCTTTCTCCCAAAAAGACTCACATAGAGAAAAAAGTCAATTATAATGCAATATGAAGAGAATCTAATAGGTTAAATAGAGAGCCATAAAAGACAAAAGAGAAGTCAGGGACCTCCGTGGGAGCAAGTGGGAACAGGCCTGAACCAGTGACCTCGGCAGGAGCAGGGCCAAGGCAGTGACCACCACAGGAGCAGGTGTAGTGTTAAGCTAGCCCCCTAGGGGGCGGGCTTGCCTTGGGCGAATGTTTACTTATAAATCGGGTGCAAGCGCCCCTTCCTGCTTCCTGTGCTCCACAGGAACCTTGGTCCTGTAAGTTTATTTCTTCATTAAAGCTGTACATATTCTTTATAATCTGCCTGCATTTATTTACGCCGCTACAAGCAGGTACAAGGGAACCACCGCTGATGGAGAAGGACCATGTCAGAGGCCTCTGCGGGACCAGGGCCCAGCCAGGGACCTCCCCAGGAGCAGGCCCAAGCCAAGGATATCTTCAGAAGCAGGCCTGAGCCCGTGGCCTCTGCCAGAGCAGGCCCAAGGCAGACCTTCACAGGAGACAGTATGAGGGAGTGACCACAAAGAAAGCAGGCCCGAGCCAGAGAACTTTTTGGAACTAGGCACAAGTCAGGGTCATCAATGGGAGAAAGGCCTGGATCTTCACCAGAGTAGACCTGAGCCAGCCACCTCTACTGGAACAGGCCCAAGGCAGCAACTTCAGTGGGAGCAGCCCCAAACAAGTAGCCTCCATAGGAGCAGGTATGAATGATGTCAAGGATTGTAGAGTGACACCCAGAACCAACCTCTAGGAACACCAAGTGACCTCCAGATGACTGGAAATATGGCCCTGACAGCACCATGAGGAGCAACCATCTGAGCTTTGAGTCCACTGGCACCTGGAAGATTTATCACCAGAGACACGGCTCCAACTACACCAATCAGAGGAAAAGATGGGTAGACAAGGTAAGAACACAGAAAAACCACAAAGAGCAACACAACACCAATAAAAACTAGTAGCCCTACAACAGCAAGACTTGAACAACTAACTGTAGATGAAACTGAAGAAAATGACCTAAAAACTTACTTTAGGAGAATATTTGAGGACCGTAAAGAGAAAATGAAAGATTTCCTCAAAGAAATGGAGGAAAAGGCAAACAAAAAATTGGAAGAAATCAACAGATCCCTTAAAGAAAACCAAGAAAAAACAATTAAGCAGATAAAAGAAACTATTCAGGACTTGAAAACTGCAATAGAGACAATAAAGAAAACACAAACTGAAGAGATTATAGAAACAGAAATTATGAGAAAATGATCAGAAACCACAAATGAAAAAATAAATAGCAAATTACAAGAGATGGAAGGGAGAAACTCAAGCACTGAAGATACAATAGAGGAAATAATCTCATCGGCCAAAGAAAACATTAAATCTAACAAAACTCAACACAAAATATCCAGGAAATATGGGACACCATGAAAAGACCAAGCCTAAGAATAATAGGTATAGAAGGAGATGTCCAACTCAAAAGCACAGAAAATATATTTAACGAAATCTTAGAAGAAAACTTTTCCAACCTAAAGAAATATATGAGGCAGGGCGGTGGTGGCGCACTCCTTTAATCCCAGCACTCGGGAGGCAGAGGCAGGCAGATCTCTGTGAGTTCGAGACCAGCCTGGTCTACAGAGCTAGTTCCAGGACAGACTCCAAAGCCACAGAGAAACCCTGTCTCGAAAAAAAAAAAGAAAGATATGCATATGAAGATACAAGAAGCTTACAGAACACCAAAAAGACTGGACAAAAATGAGTCCCCCTACCATGTAATAATCAAAACATTAAACATGTAGAATAAAGAAAGATGTATTAAGAGCTGCAAAAGAAAAAGGCCAAGTTATAAAGGCATAACTAACAGAATTACATATGACTTCTCAATGGAAACAATGAAAGCCAGAAGATCCTGGTCAAGTGTTATGCAGACACAAGGAGACCATGGATGCCAGCCTAGACTATTATACCCAGCAAAACTTCCAATCACCATAGATGGACAAAACAAGATATTCCATGACAGAACCAGATTTAACCAATACCTAGCCACAAACCCAGCCCTACACAAAGTACTAGAAGAAAAATTCCAACCCAAGAAATTTAGCTACATCAGCAAAAGCACAGATAATAGATTATCTCACAGCAGTAAATTACCAAAGAAGGGGAAAACACACACAATAACATTACCAAGAAAACTAAATGGACTCAACTCACCTATATAAGACACAGGCTAACAGATTGGCTACGAAAACAGAATCCATCCTTCTGCTGAATACAAGAAACACATGCAACCTCAATGACAGACATTTCTTCAGAGTAAAGGGTTGGGAAAAAAATTTCCAATCAAATGGACATAAGAAACAAGTTGGTCTTAGCAGCTAGCAAAAATAGATTTCAAACTAAAATTAATCAAAAGAGACCAAAAAAGGCCATTTAATATTAGTCACAGGAGAAATTCATCAAGAGGCAATCTTAATACTGAATATCTATACCCCAAATACAAGGGCACCCTCATATGTAAAAGAAATGCTTAAATCATATATTAAACCCCACACACTAATAGTGGGAAACTTCAACACCCCACTCTCATCACTGGACAGGTCTGTCACACAGAAACTTAACAGAGAAATAAGGGAATTAACAGATGTTATTACACATATGAACCTAACAAATGTCTATAAAACATTCCATCCAAACAGAAAAGAATATAAATTGTTCTCAGCACCTCGAGGAACCTTATCAAAAATTGACTACATACTAGGTAACAAAGCAAACCTCATCAGATACAAAAAATTGGAATAACCCCATTGTTTAATTTTCATGTGTTTTTGGGCTCTCTGTAATTAGTGTTGCTGTTGAATTCTAATTTTAAGCAATGGTGAACCGATAAGATTCATGGAAATTAAACAATGCTCACCTGAAACATCAATAGGTCAAGGAAGAAATAAAGGAAGAAACTAAAGACTTCCTAAAATTCAATGAAAATGATACTCAAATTTATGGGATACAATAAAAGCAGTGTTAAGAGGAGAGTTCATAGTACTAAATGCCTACAAAAAGAAGCTGGAAGAATTCCACACTATTGAGTTAATAGAACACCTGAAAATTCTTGAACAATAAGAAGCAAAGTCACCCAGGAAATAATCAAATTGAGAGCTGAAATCAACAAACTAGAACAAAGAAAACAATAGAAAGATCAATAAGACAAAGAGTTGATTCTTTGAGAAAATCAACAAGATAGACAAACCTTTATCCAAACTAACCAAAAAACAGAGAAAGAATATCCAAATTAACAAAATCAGAAATGTAAAGGGGGCCATAACAGCAGACATGAAGGAAATACAGAGAATCATCAGGTCATATTTCAAAAACCCATACTCCACAAAATTGGAAAACTTAAAGGAAATGATGTACAATTTTCTGGACAAATATCACTTACCAAAATTAGATCAAGACCAGTTAAGCAAATTAAATAGAA
>NC_022016.1:6463387-6466012 GCF_000317375.1 Microtus ochrogaster
CACAGAATTCTAGAAGATTTTCAAAGACAAACTAATACAAATACTCCTCAAATTGTTTCACACAATAGTAACAGAAGGAGCATTGTCAAACTCTTTTTATGAGGTTACAATTACCCTAATAAGCAAACTACACAAAGACTTTACAAAGAAAGAGAATTTCAGATCAATCTCACTAGTGAACATGGATGGAAAAATATTAAATAAAATACTGGCAAACTGAATCCAAGAACACATCAGAAAAATCATCCACCATGATCAATTTCAATTTATCCCAGAGATGCAGGGATGGTTCAACATATGAAAATCTGTCAATAGATTCCATCATATAAGCCAACTGAACAAATAAAAAACACATGAACATCTCATTAGATGCTGAAAAGGCCTTAGACAAAGTACAACATCCCTTCATGATAAAGGTCTTGGAAAGAGCAGTAATACAAGGAACGTACCTAAACATAATAAAAGCAATATACATCAAGCTAACAGCCTACATCAAACTAAATGGAGAGAAACTTCCATCGATCCCACTGAAATCAGGAACAAGGCAAGGTCATCCTCTTTCTCCGTATCTATTTGCTATAGTACTCGAGATTCAAGCTAGAGCAATAATACAACAAAAGGAGACCAAGGGGATACGAACTGGTAAACAACAAGTCAGTCAAACTCTCATTATTTGTTGATGATATGATAATTTACATAAGCGAATTCAAAAATTCTACCAAAAAACATCTACAACTCATAAACACTTTCAGTAATGTAGCAGGATACAAGATTAACTCAAAAAAATTAGTAGTCCTCCTTTACACAGATGATAAATGGGTTGAGAAAGAAACTAGAGAGACATCACCCTTTGCAATAGACAAAAACAACATAAAATATCTTGGCATAATTCTAAACAAACAAGAGGAAGACCTGTATGACAAGAACATTAAATCTTTAAAGAAAGAAATTGAAAAGGACCCCAGAAAATGGTAAGATCTCCCATGCTCTTGAGTAGGTAGAATTAACATAATAAAAATGGCAATATTACCAAAAGCAATCTGCAGATTCGATGCAATGTCGATCAAAATCCCAGCAAAATTCTTCACAGATCTCAAAAAAAAAAATTCTCAACTTCATATGGAAAAGCAAAAAACCCAGGATAGCCAAAATAATCCTATATAATAAAGGGACTTCTGGAGGCATCACAATCCCTGACTTTAAACTCTACTACAGAGCTACAGTACTGAAAACAGCCTGTATTGGCATAAAATCAGACAGGAGGACCAATGGAACACAATCAAAGACCTGGATATTAATCCACACACGTATAAACACCTGATTTTTGACAAAGAAGTAAAAAAATATTATATGGAGAAAAGAAAGCATATTCAACAAATGGTGCTGGCATAACATGTAGAAGAGTGAAAATAGATTCATATCTATTGCCATGCACAAAACTCAAGTCCAAATGTATCAAAGACCTCAACATAGAACCAACCACACTGAATCTCATAGAAGAGAAATTGTGAAATATATTTGAATGTATTGGCACATGAAACCCTTCCTAAATATAACCCCAGTAGCACAGACACTGAGAATAATAATTAATAATTGGGACCTCTTGAAACTGAGAAGCTTCTGTAGATCAAAGGACATGGTCAACAAGACAAAATTTCAGTCTGTACAGTGGGAAAAGATCTTCACCAACCCCACATTGCGTAAAGGTCTGATCTCCAAAATATACAAAGAACTGAAGAAATTGGTCATCCAAAGAATAGATAATCATAGCCAGAACCTTAAAACAACCTAAATGCCCCTCAACCATAGAACAGATGAAAAAGATGTGGTGCATTTGCAAAATGGAGTACTACACAGTGGAGAAAAATAATGACATCTTAAAATTTGAGGGGAAATGGATAAATCCAGAAAACAACATATCGAGTGAGGTAACCCAGACCCATGAAGACAAATATAATATGTACTCACTCATAAGTGGTGTTTAGACATAAAGCAAAGAAAACCAGCCTACAATTCACATTCCAAGAGAACCTAGACAACAATGAAGACCCTAAGAGAGATATACATGAATCTAATCTACATGGGAAGTAGAACAAAAAAAACAAGATGTCTTGAGTAAATTGGTAACATGAAGACCATGGAAGAGGATAGAAGGGGAGGGAAGAGGAAGGGATGGGAGTGGAGAAAAATATATAGCTCAATAAAAACAATTAAAAGAAAGAAGTCAGACTGAGTCAATAGGAACAACCCACAAACACATGTGAGGTAAGGAGAAGGGTCTAAATCCATATTGAGAGCAGTGGAAACAATTTACAGACCAGGGCAGCAAGACATACCATACCTACTTGCCTGTGGAAAGCAAAAGTTACATAGTTGTAAAACTTGCTGAAGACTAGACAAAATTTTTCATGTCAGACCCAGACAAAACTGGAGCCAAGAACTCATGAAGAGGAGACCTCATGCTTGACTGTCTGAGATAACTACTATCTCAGGACCTTGCAAGCCGCAGGATGTTCCTTCACAGTCTACCTGGACACCTTCAGTATCATGGATTTATGTAAAAAACTTTAATGTTTTTTGAGACAGAAGCAATTCAGATAAGAGCTGGCACTTCCACCAAGAATC
>NC_022016.1:6466563-6487272 GCF_000317375.1 Microtus ochrogaster
CACTCTCTAAAGTCATGGATCTAGCAGCCTATATGAGTATCTCACTCCAGCCTCCACTCTCTAAAGTCATGGATCTAGCAGCCTATATGAGTATCATCTCACTTATTCTCACCAAAGTCTTCCTCTTGTCACAACCTTCTTGATACACAAAATTCACTCTGACATATGTGGTGCCACACCCAAATAAATTAATTAACATTTGGGATATCTTTTTAAAAAAAGACAGAAGAGAAATCCTGAAAACTATGAAGAAAGTGCACCCTTATTTGAGTCTCAGATGTGTACCCGTCATCTTACTATGGATGTTTTTCAGTTGTGAGAAACAATGAAATATAGTGTTAGATGATTTGACAGAAAACACTCACTGGGACTATATGACTAAGCCCAGAATCACAAGAAGACAGATGGAGAAGACTTGGAAGAAGTAAGATCCAGTCAGCTTCAGAATGTGCCAGTATCAAAAAATGGTCTGATACCTGGACCCAGTAGCACATGGGCATGAATAAATCTATATGTTTTTTTTTCAGGATTAGAAATTACAGTTGCCTGTGATATCCTGCAAGACACCATAGACCATAGTAAAGGGTGAAGAGATTCACCGAAAGAAAGAGGGTGCTCTAGAATAGGTGGCATGCAAACAGAAAAGTTACTAGGAGAGTAAAACAGAAAATTGTTCATTACAAAAATGCATAGGAAGGTTCTAGTTGGACAAGAAAGGTTTGCACTTCTAAATATAAAGAATAAAATTAAGGTAGTACCTTAAATATAGTAAATGGACCCAAAGTCTTGAGACTAAGAAAGCAGACAAGCTCTTTAATGGAAGTAGGGACCTCAAGAATAAGATGGTTTTAATGAACCCTCTGTGGCTTCTGTAACAGCCAAGGCAGGACTCGGCAGTTCATCTATATTTTGAATTTTTAGGTGGTGTGCATGTTTTTCATGACGATGATGACTCTGACGACAGCGGCATCGGTAGTGGCAGTGGTGGCGGTGACTTGGGAGCAAAGCATCTTTAGTATTGTGGCCTTACCAAGGGAATTTTTATTGGAATAGAAAGAGCAGAACATGACAGGGAATGTTAGGGGAACGAGGACAGTAGGAAGTGAGAATACTGTGTTAACAGCACTAATACATACCATGTCACTAGCGTAAGTTCAAAGCTGAGCTCAGTAAGTCCGCAAGTATGAGCATGGTAGAGAAGATATGAAGCCCACTTCCTGGGCAGCCTCATCTACATATGAGAGAGATGATGAACCATGAGCAGAGGAGGGCTCTTCACTGGTAAGGAGAGGGAACCTGGCACCATGCAACTGTAAAAAAATTCAGAGTCCTATAGCAGACACGCAAGGGCAGTGCCTGGACCTCCCATGGCTCTCCTGGACCCTAAGTGCCTTGGCTTTCCACATCTCCTTCAGTGGGATTTCTTGAAAAAGCCACAGAATGGTGAGGTCTGGGAAAAAAGAGGGTGATTATTTTCTGCTGCAGGCCTATCATTTCAGAGATGAAATTAGTCTCTGTGTTCCCATAAGCTATGTGGTTCCGAGGTTGCTTTCTCCAGGCCTCAGCCACAAAGACTGGCTATTTATTTATTTTATTTTTTAGTTGAGAAATATTGCCTAAAATGACTGTCTCTGTCCCCACCACAAATGACCTGCTTTTGTTCCTCAGTCTAAATTGCTGTGGGTTAAATATTTGTCTTCTAGAGACTGCACTTTCTCCTAAATCAAGCTGGTCACACAGAGCCTAAGAAAATGGTCCACTGAGTAGTCTTTCAGAAAGGGAGGATCAGTCTGTATGTGATTTCATCTTTCTTCAAAATGTTGAGCTAGGAAGCAAGTTAGTTCCCAGGACACAAACACCTTAAATGGACCCCCACCCTAGTAACTGATATTGGTGTTGGATGTGAGCTATAAATAGCATTGGGTTCTCAAGTTCTTAGAGCATACAGGTTCCTTTATATCAAATACAATATCTTTATTTAACCATCTTCAATACATTTATGGGACACCACTGTGCTTCCCCCTGAAGTCACAAAAATAAAGACACCATGTTGCCTTTGCAAAATTGTAATTTAGTGACTTTTATTGACAGTAAGGAAGCAGGAGTAAACATTAGGATTCTAAAGCACATGAACCTCAACCTCAGTCTTTCCTTGGAGACTTATAATGCTATATAACTAATTTAATACTATACAAGGAAACCAATGTACCTTTAGATCCTAAAGGACTAGAAACTCACTTGATAAAATCTGTAAGCAGTTGACACTTCACTCTCGGTTGCCTACTTAGTACCTGCTGTAAGGCTGTGAAGGGTGGGTCTGGCAAAGACAGTTGCAATGCACTAACTTACACATGAGATAAGCTAGGCATAATCACATCTCAAGGCCCAAGTCTTTATTGGCAAAATCAAATGATTAAGATTTTGCTTAAAAGAATACATCTTATAGTAGGAATGGCCATTCATTCATTCATTGAGCAAGCAATAAACTAAGCCCATTATGTACAAATATATTTTAAATAATATGTTGTCCCAGCCAATCAAGATGGCTCAGATGGTAAAGTCACTTTGTTTACACAATCTTAATAAGCTAAGTTAGATCTCAGGAACCCACGAAATTGTCTTCTGACCGCCACATATACACTATGGCAGGCATGTTTTCACACAAACACATCCACACAACAGTACTGCACAGTATTTTTTTTAAAGACATAGCTCTTATCATCAAGGAACTCAGACTTCAATAAACAGTCTATCCACTAATTGGTATCCACTGGGTCATTTCACCTTCAGTTATTACGAGTTAAGGAGATACGTGAACATATATTTGAGAGCTTTTGTACAGACATGTGTTTTTATATAACTGTAATATTTTCACACTATTAAAAGGGCTGATTTACTGATACATTCTGTAGCATAAATGAATGTTAATAACAAATAAAATAAGTCAGATATAAATGTGCACATATTTTATTATTTATTTGTATAAAACATCTAGTAGAGGGGCTAGATAAATGTCTCAGTATGTAAGAGTGCCTACTATTCAAGCATGGGGACCTGAGTTCAGATTGACAGCACCCACATAGAAACTGGTTAGGGCCACGCATGCATGTAATTCATGCAGAGTGTAGACATGAATATCACTGGGGCTTGCTGGTCCGGCAACTTCACTGCAAAAAACTGAGCATTAGTGGAGAACAGGTCTCAGTGGAATAAGGTAAAGCATGATACAGCAGGATACCAATGTTCCCCTCTAGACTCAGCACATCACATACAGACATATACACATGCCCAGTCACAAGTACACTTACACATGTACATTATACATATACCAAAGCAAGTAAATATCCGATGTAGGTAAAATCCATAGAGTGTAATGTTTATAGTCAGGATCATGGAAATGATTGTTAATAGGCACAAAATTTCTGAGTGTTCTGAAAATATCCCATAGTAATGCACAACTGAGTAAAAAAACCAAAAGCCACTAATTACATACTTCAAAATGAAAAACTTCGTACCATGAACTCAACAGGACATGTAAAGGTAAAACTTAAAATACATGTGGTAAGTGATTTGTGTAAGGGTGGAAAAGTTCCAGACTGCTTAGGAATATCCATGCTATGGATGTAACTACTTTTTATTGAAAGGTTATTGCATATTTTGCATTATATTAAACACATGGCTTATTTCATTTCATCAAACCATCAAATTTCATTTGACCATTCAGCAATTATGGGCAGTGAGACTTCCAATATGTCAGGCACAAATGTAGGAGTTAGCTATAGAGTTCTTAAAAGAACTAAGATCGCTGCTCTAATGAAGCTATGCTATTGAGAAATATAGTAGAGAAAAGAAATTGAAGGCAAGCCATGAGCCACAATGTCACAAACGTGGGGAGTTTTATTTTCCCTGAAATGGCTAAAGACATAACTCTTAGCCAGGCGGTGATGGTGCACACCTTTAATCCCAGCACTCAGGAGGCAGAGGCAGGCAGAGTTAGAGGTCAGCCTTGTCTACAATAGCTAGTTCCAGAATAGGCTCCAAAACTACAGAGAAACCCCTATCTAGAAAAAAAGGAAGGAAGGAAGGAAGGAAGGAAGGAAGGAAGGAAGGAAGGAAGGAAGGAAGGAAGGAAGGAAGGAAGACAGAATCCTCTCTTGGTGACTGTGGGTGGTAACAGAACTGATGTGCTGGGGTTCTAGAAGTTAAGCAATGTGATGATAGAGAGGTTGATCTCATATAAAGATGGTAATTATGACTTTGGCCACCTTCTTGGTTCTTGCGGCAGTAGTGTGATGGTGAGCAATGCTGAGGCAGGGAGCTACGTCCTTGTTCTCTCAGTTATCATATTGTCTTCTAATCTTCTCTTGGCAGTACCCATTCCTAATCTTCTCTTGGCAGTACCCACTTCTAAACTCTACCAAGCATGTAAAATTCACGTAAAATGAAGCCTTCAACAGAGATGGTGGAAAAAGCAAGGTCTTATTGCCAAGACTAGAAAACCAATTAGCAGATAGAGAAGGGAACTCTTCAGCTGTTTTCCCAGGTCTAATAGAGTGGGAACTAGCTTCTGACTTGGACTCTAAGGACCATCAAATTTCACCAGACTTTCACTTCAATTAATTTTACACATGACTGAGAACAAAAACCCCAATCCAACCTGAATGTGTCCCTTGGTCTAACTCTATCCTCACTTCCCAAGAGCACCAGGCAGTCTCCATGTTGCCATAGTGAAGCATGGACCATCCAGCCACCGTGACAATGAGCTACTGTACCCTCTGACTAAATCCAGCTCACAATGACTGATTACCACATGCAAAAGCAGCTTGGATTGGCTCTGAAAAATCAGTTGGCTGCCTTCCTAAGGAAAGCTATTCATTCCTTGAATTTTACATTTTTTTCTGCTATCAAAATGGAGGGGGGGGTTCCACACTCTGATCCTGCTGACACTCCCTTGGAAGCTACACTTCCCTAAGCCCTGTTTATTCTTTCCATGGCCCAGTTTCGTGGCCCTGTGGTTTCAGCCCCTTTCACCCTCCTTATCCTCTTCCTGTTGTTTAGAGACAATGTGAAGGTGACAAAGGTATAAATAGTCCAGGTCATGGTTTAAAGGAGGAGCAGACAGGTTTGTTCCTGGAGTGGATGAAAAATGAGTCAAATGACTTTTCACGACAAGTTCTGACAAGCAGAAGACTGGTGTGTGAGGGAGGGTTAAGCTTGAGTGTATACTCCTAAAAGGTCTGTTTTATGCAGGTCAAATGAAGATTACTTGTTAGATAGGCAAGTAAAATTATGCAATGTATACTCTAGATGTCGGGATTTCAGAGCATCCTATGAATAAAAGGAGGCCTTCTCAATATTGGCACAATTAATAATTAGGCTGTAGTTCCTAGTGGTACCTTGCTGCTCCCTAACCCATGAGATATTTAATCATATGCCCAACCTCCATGCATCACTCCCATCAGCAGTGCCCACCTTCCTGGGGTTGTGACAGTAACAACAAAAAGTCTTCCCTGACATTGCGAGTGCCATCTGGTGGTAAAATCACTCCCACCTAAGAACCACTAGCCTAATGTTAGCCAGGGTTATACACCTGCTATAGAAACTGATGGACCTGGATCTTCAAATTTACCCATAGATATGTTTACCAATAGAACACATACACCTACAGTTTTATTCTTCACACATGTACTGATTTGCATTTGCTTATTTCATCATAAAAGATCTGAACATGATGGTGCATAGTAAAAGTATATTTTTTAAAGTATAGATTAGTAATCTGTAGCATGAATATCTACAGTATCCGTATACCTGTATTATTAAGGCGTTAAGTTTGCTGATTTGTTTCCACAGTCATTTTGTTTGCAATAGATATCTTATCAAATGCTTCTTCACTCTCATTTATGTAGTTTACTTCAGACAGTGCAAACTGAAATTGCTGGTCATGGGACACACACACTCGAAATGTATTACATTTGCTCCAAGTAGACTGCTTCTTAAAACAGTTGGAACAATGTGCTCCCTGCACCTAGGTTTCTCTGCAATCTGGCTTTGTAGCTCCTCTAGTTATTTCTTGCCTTTTCAAGTATGAGCTGGCTTTGTGACTTACTTTGATACACAGAAAGCAGCACTGTGCAGACTCAGAAACATGAGCAACCTTAGAAGCCATTTTGCTCTCAAGGCGTCATAGGCTTTTCCCGGGAACAATACACATCAGATAGATGGCACACCTCAGTCAGGATTAAGTTTACAGGAAACTTGGAATACCAAGGCTATAGAGAAACAAAAGTTAAAATGTTGACATAGGAAAAGCAGGTCCTGAAGCCTGTTCAGTAGATGCTGTTGGGAAATATTTCCTGCTCATCAAAAAACAAGAACCTTCAGGTTCAGGTTCTCTTGGCTGATTAACCCCAAAGCCATGACCCTCGTCCTTGTGAGCATCTGCTGGAGAAGGTTGTTAGTTACTGAATACCCGCTAATACACAGAAGCAAAAGGGGGGATGTTTGCTGATTTATTTTCCCGGGGAAGACTCTAGCTTGCTGAAAGGAGATGATTTATTTTTCAGAGCATAAAACGGATCTCATACCCTCAGATTAAGCAGGCATTAAAGGGACAGGGTTGTTAGGCAAGAGGGAAACTGGAAGTAGTTAGTTTTGGCTTCAATTTAAATCAGAATAGAGTGTCAAAGTCTTGAGATGCCTTGGGAACAAACTGGGAAGTTTCATCCTTCTCCATCCCTCCTGGTGTGCCAGGATGTGTCCTTAGACATCTGAAATTCCCTGTTGTGTCATTTAAGGCTCCATCTGAACTAATTGTTAGTTAAAGCTTCCCAAGTGGAGTGGCTGGTAAATTTGTTTTTGTCTTCTTTATGCTGGCTCTGCCCTCCACCCTCTCTTCCTTGCCCCTCCCCTTCCTGCTTCCCTTTTAGAATTGTTTTCAATGGAAAAGAAGCATTTTTTAAGACAAAGAACCCAGTTAATGGTTTAGCCAACTAGGGAATGAATTGCAAAGACTGCCTCATGGTTCAGTGCCAAATTCTCTGCATAGCACAAAATTGATGTTATAAATATTGAAAAACTGTTTGAAATATGAAAGGTGAGGGATAGATAGGGAAATGAATAAAGGAAGAAAGGAAAGGAAGAGGGAAGGGAGGGAGAAAGTATAGGTGAAGGGAATAAATGAGGAAGGAAGAGAAAGAGCGAGGGAGAGGTGGGGATGAGCATAGTGTCCAATAACACAGATCAATACAACTGTGATGGAATCCGTTCAGTGAGTGCTGTGTACATTTCCAAAACAATGCAAATTTAAGAATTTCTAGTTCTGTGGTGTGTTTCAATATCTCAAAGGACATAGGCATGCGAAACAGTCAAGTTTAAATATGCACATTATAGCCCATATGTGAAAACATGGTTCTCATGATAAATTCATCTAAGGGTAAATATACAAACAGGCCCACTAGGTTACATAGGAAATGCATAGTCCTGCTTTCTGTCAGTTTGGGGGCTCCCAACTTGGGTCAGTTTTGCTGCCAGGACACATTAGTTAATGTATGGAGATAGTTGTGAAGGCACGAAAGGAACACCACATGATGAGGTATTCAGTGTGTGGAAGGCAAGGATGATGCCAGGCACTGGGGAGACAGCTTTGCAGAGAAATATCTGGTCAAAACTGCTGAGGTTGGGACATGCTGCTCTCAGTTAACAAAAAGGGAAGAAGATAGGAAATTAATATAATATTCATTATATTCTGTTAATATCTTAGATCTTTTGAGCAGGCTGTGACTGACATTCCTTTCACAATTACAAATCAGTTCAAACTAACTTTCAGTAGATGTCTGCTGACAGCTTAGAATCTGATGTTTCTTGGTCCCTACTCATCTCCCACACACGCTACATTTTCTTCATAATGAAATAGCTATAGGCATCTGGTTTCCTTGGTAGCTCTTAACTGGAAAGCTCCTCCCCTCCTTCTGCGTCTAGCAAAATTCTACACACTTTCCAGAGCTCACGTGTTGTAAGCCTGTTCTTCTCAGGTGAAGTCATTCTGCTCCTCGGCCATCTCTGCAGGGCCTGGATGCCTCCTACCATTACAAATGAGCCCTCTGACGTTTGACTTTAGAAAGTTGATTTTTCTAAAGTAACAGAAACCCAGCCAGTTACATACATCCTGACTTCCAGCAGGCCTCACTGAAACCAAATGCCACACAACTTTGCGTATGAGCCCCTTCCTATAGAAAATCAAGGGTGCTCTCAATTTTAAACATGTAGACCCCATGTTGTCAGATCTCGCAAGATAAGCAGGCAATTCAGAGTTACAACAGAACACTGGTGTTATCAACATGCAGGTCTTATTTAGGCAAAAATACTGTTGAAATTGCATGAGCAATTCATATCAGAAGACACTATCTCAAACTCTAACAGCATTTCTACCCCAGTTTTCTAGGAGGAGCCCATATCCTTATCTTACACATTTTAGTGGGTATCTGTAACAACCTCCATCTACTGCAAAAAGATAAAAAAGCACTTCTCTGATTTCTTATAAGAACTACAGCTATATGTGGATATATTGATAAGTATTAGAATACAAAGAACATTGACTTAGGAAAATGGCAACAGTAAGTGCTCCTCTAGGATTTAACATCTTTCCAGACCCTGACAGATTTTCTAAGTGTATTGTGCTAGGAGGTATCAATTCCATCCTTTCAAGTAAATTCTCCCCTATTAAACTCAATTAAATAAATGCTGGTGAGCCTCAAGGTAGAGCATTGGGGATGCCATACCAAGCGGTCATTGTGATGGTTCATAGACTTTTCAGGTGGGTATAACTATCTATTACCGTTTTGCCTTTGTGGCTTACACAGCGCCTTTGAATACAAGGAAACCAAGTCCTCAGGGAGGAGTTTTCTAGGTTACATTCAGCTCAATGTCTCCAAGTCTTGTGTCCAAGTGTGTCATGCCTTCAGTAATAAAATCATGCCTTCAAGTTCTGGGAGGCAACCAAGGCCCATGGCAATAGCCTATGAAATAACCTATAGAATAGCCTATACCATTTGGGGAGATCTCTTAAAGTCCCTCACTGACAACTAGAAGTGAGAGTCCTGTGCCTGTGACTGGGGTATTGTAAGAAGTCAGTGGTTCTTTGGGGAAGCATGATCACCCCCACATGACAGGTGCATGTGTCAGTGCATGTGTGTGTACATGTATGTGTGTCTATATTAATCTTGTAAAAATGTTTCCCTATGATTTTTTCAAACAGCTTAGGGCTGTACTATCTCTCCTCACCTCTACTCTGTCTATATTACCCTCCTTCTCTTCTGAGTTAAATTCTCATCCTCTGCTTGTGCCTTGTGTCCTACTGCCCCCTCTCTAGAGCCCTTTCTCACTCCTTTCCCATGACCCCTTTCTGTTTTCCTAGCTTCTGTGGTTAATGCAAGTTACATATTCAAACCTAAAGTTTCAGAAGCGTGTTCCACAAGTAAAGATGAACATGTGGCACATGTCTTTCTCGGTGTGGGTTATCTCACTTAGTTTAACATTTTCCCGTTCCACTCATTTACCTGAAAATTTTATTATTTTATTTTGCTTGCAACTGAATAGAAATCTACAATGTATATGAGTCACATTTTCATCCATTCATCATTGTAAAGACTACTAGGCTTTTTCCATTTCCTAGTTATTGTGACTAGAGCAGCAATAAAAGACTGAGCAAGTTTCACTGTTGTTAAAAAGTAAGCTCTTTGGGTCTACCAAGGAACAGTATGGATGGGACATATAGCAGATTTTCTTTTAGCTCTTTGAGAAAAATTTCAAATCTTCCAGTTTAATGCCTAAACATAAATTACATAACCAGTAAGATGATTCTGCATCCACGGGTCTTAAGGATGGCTGATGTTTAGACTCTCAATGATTATAGCTACAATGCATGAAAATTAATGAGCTAGACAAAGAAATGACAATGAGACTCCTCTATGGGACATACAGAAGACAGGTACTCATGATAGTCTTTGGCATAGTGTTGCCACCTCCAAAAGAAACATGTACAAATGGAAATCAGGACCTTATTATCCACAAATGTATCAGATGTCTCCTTTGAGGGATGAATAACTAAGTAGGCTAAAAACAAGAATCAGTAATTTTTTTACTAAAACATCTCACATGATAGATAATCCTAGTATGGAGGAGATGGATGATGGGCGCATAAGGGAGAGAAAATTGTTTCTCATACAATAATATTAAACTAAGTTTTCTTTTGACCAATATTCAATGACTTTTTATTTTGTGGATTATTATTATGTTTTGTTTTGGTTTTGTTTGATAACTCTCAAGCTTGTAAAATGACTAAAGGACAGACAGTTCAGGGGATAACAATTTCAGGTTCTTATTCTGGGGCTTCATTGGGTACCAGAACCTTCACAAATCACACTTCTTGAAACAGAATAGGATGGCCAGTGTCTAGGCCAACCTTTCATCTCACGGCCTTCAGACCCAGCTAAATGAAGCAGCCAAGTGAAAACAGGAAAAGCACCTCAGCCTCAATTTCTGATCGGCCCCATGCATGCCAACTGTCGCTGGAGCAAATTCCATTCCCACATGTCTCCAACAGGGTCTATGATGTTTCAGAAATTTAGATGCTGGTCTCAGACATTTCTCTGCATGCCTAACATATGGAATGAGAGGAGACTGACTCAAAGTGGAGCCCAATCCAACATCCAGGAAGGAAGTGGCACGTGATCAGATTCTCCTGACAAAGTACAGTCCCTCTCCATGTAACACATTGAGACATGTGCTTGTTGTCATGGCGATCTCATAATGCAGGGCAAGCAAATGCAGGCTGAATAGATCCCATCCAGAATGCCCTTGGAGGCCCGTAGTTTTCATTCCCTTTCATCAGCAAGCCGGAGTCCAGCTGGAGCCAGAATTAGTGATGGGTAAAGAGCTGAAAAGGCTGTTGGTCCCTTTCCAGAATACCTCCAACTTATGTAAAGCTTCTTGGTTTGGAAGACTTTACTGGCAAACTGTCCCGTGAGAGTCTCAGTGCTTCTTATTTTCTCATTCTGGTCCATAAACTAGCATCTCGCTTTGCATTCAGGAAAGAAGTGTGCAAGATAACCATTCCAGCTTTTAAGACTTTCAGGGTTTGCAAAGAGGAAGAAAAAGGGATGTTTTAAGTAAAGACCAGAATACATTTTTGCTCCCAGCCTCTTTCTTCTTAAATATACACAGATTGAACTAGATTCTACAGAATAAGACTGGAACAAGAAAAAAATGTTCAAGTTATTTAACATGATTTTTCTGTTTTAAAGGAAAACAACAGCTATGAACAAAACATAAATCAGGAATACTTAGCTCTGAAGACTTTTATAATAATTAGAGTAGATTAAAGCCCTTTTTATTTACTCTAAGTGCCTTCCATACAGATGTGTCTAATCAAACTACACCAAGACTGCACTAACAGCCACAGGCCACGGGCAGAGCTGAACTGTGCCGCAAGTACAAAGCCAACAAATGTAGCCGTGGAAATGCCTCAGGCCACCTAGCTGAGCACAGGGAACAACATCCCCCACTGGACACCCCACTGGTCACCACATTGGACAATACCCCACTGGACATACCCCACTGCTCACCCCACTGGACATAACCCACTGGACATAACCCACTGATCATCCCACTGGACATAACTCACTGCTCACCCCACTGGACATAACCCACTGGTCATCCCACTGGACATACCCCACTAACCCACTAAACATAACCTACTGGGCTCAAGGGGAAGGTCTAATAGCACCTTATTTCCACTTCCTTAAATGTCATTACATCCCTCACACAATGTTCTCTGTGTATGTGTGTATGTTCATATATGTATTGTACACACACACACACACACACACACAAACACACACTTCCCCTCTCAGCAGGAACTAGAAAGATACACCAACAAGAGGCAGTGACCTCAGAAAATCACAGCCACTTCCTTTCCCTGGTGAAATCCTAATTTTATGTGACAAATGAAAAAAGTCTTCCCTTTTTTCATGCAGAGCCTGAAGTGCAGAAAGGGGAAGGAAACCTTGTTTTTTCAATAGAGTCGAGTAGGGGTTCTGAGCCATGGAGGTGTCTGTATCTCACAATTTTCCACTCATAAGGTCGGAGGAAGCAGATGTAAATATTTCCACTGACTTCTGATGTGAAGAACACTGTGACTCTAAAGGAGGTGTGGGAGTAGGGAGGCTCGTGGCTTTCATTCACAGTTGGAGCCCCAAGTCTGGGCTGGAAAACCATCTACAAAGCAATCACCTCACACTCGCAGCCGTCCAGGAGTGGGGGAGCCTCTGACACAAGCACATTCTCTTCCTTCTAGGACGCAGAGCCAAGCTATTTGGTCAAACTAAAGAGTAAACTATTTTAATTTTCAACTAAGTTATCATGAATATTTGAATTCATAATAAATATATTTTGTCAATGACTACTTCCCCGACTGTTAACATACTTCTTTGTTTAAAAACTGACATCAGGATCTAGCTATTTCAAGACACCCAACAGTTTGGCTATTTCATTTTGTCACTGTGCCAGTGCCTTGACATTTTTCAATATATTTGAAGCATTAGGTTATTTATTATCATTTGCTATTATTGCTGTTATCAGCTGCAAATACTGAATCCTTAACAACAGACCTCTGCTTGATCTGTCTTTCTTTTCCCTTCCTCCCTCCCTGGTTCCTTCCCTTTTTTCTTTTCTTTCTTCTTTTACTCCTTCCTCCTCCTTTTCTTCTTCCCTTCCATCCTTCTCTCTTTTTCTCCTTCCTTTCTTCTAGAATACATTCTCAACAATGTATGTTCTTGAATTCCATATTAAGGGGTCAGGAATAATTACAAATTATAACAGCATTTTGCCTTTTTTCTTTTTATTATTTTCATCCATTCCTCAATGACCTCTCTATATATCCTATTTCCTATAGATTTTAATGAATGTGTGTGATATTGCAGATTATTTTTGTTATTAAACATAAAGACATGCAGAACATGATGATACACACCTTTAATCCCAGTACCCAGGACAGAAACGGAAAATCTCTGAGTATGAAGACATTCTGATCTGCATAGTTAAGACTCTATCTCAAAAATAAGCAAATAAATAAAGGGACCAGATAGAGAAATAGAGATCGAGAGATACAGAGATAGATGGGTTAGCAGTTAAGAGCACTCCTTGATCTAGAAAAGGACCTAGGTTCAAATCCCCGCACCCACATGACGGCTCACAATTTGCAATCCCAGATGCAGAAGATCTTATGCCCCCTTCTGGCCTCCATGGGCACCAGACATGAACATGATAGATAGACATGCATGCAAGGAAATCGCCATATACATAAAATAAAGATACAACAATAATACTTCTAGTAATAAAACAATTGAAAATCATTATTTATGACTAACATGTCTTTGATTACAAGATGACCCTTTGCTTACCAAGCTTGAACTCTTTTTGTTGTGAAGAGCCATTCTTCCAGGCAGCCAACACCCAGCAGTATGGCAGAGGTGGAAAGAGACTGGGTTCCTTAGTGTAAAGACTCATCACAATTGCTCACCACCTAGAGAAACAGCAAACTTCTGACGGCTAAGGCAGTGTCTTAGTTATCTTACCCAAGTCCTAGCATAACCTGTTTGTGCAGAAGGACAGCTCAGTGAGAAGGTAATAGGAATGACGGAAGATATCCCACATGAAGAGCTTGGTTAATAATTCCAAGCGGATCACTGTTTGTTCATGACATCCAGGTGACTTCAGCTTGGTTTGTGTATAGCTTTTTCTTCCTAGATTTTCCTCAGATCTCTGTAGGGTTTATGGTAGCTGATCAGAGAGAGAATGGATGCGGGGAACTTGATGATTAAAGACCCTTCAGCTAGGACAGACCACCCAATCAGTCTTGCATTGATCTGGTTGGAGAAAAACCAGACTTGAAGTTACTGCCATCTGGGCTCTATGACCTGCCTCGCTGCCTGTCCATATGATCTTAGTGAGACTGGTCCCTCTCCCGCTCTCTGGTCCCCAGCCTGTTCATATGCAAGGAAGATCCCCCACTTCTCACATTCGTTGAATCTGTTATAAACTTCAGAGACTGGATACCTGCGAATCAGAGCTATACACAGTTAGTATATACACAGGCATAAAATAAAAAGATTTTTCTAAATGAAAATAAACGAGCCATAGGAGAGAAGTTGGCAACATTCTCTCTGCAGCCCCCTAGCCTTTGAAACAATCCCAAGAAGAACCTGAGCCTTCTGATGTCAACGAAACACTTTCTTACTTTGTTTTTTCTTTTCAACATCCCATCTCTACAGTTACTCCCTCACAGCTTGTCCCCTGCAGCTCATGCCAAACCTAGTTATCCCTTTTTATGTCTTGGCTTATCCCAGGGCTGAATTCATTCCATTTGGCTGAAGAAATAGGCCAGACAGTATCCTTCAGGGCTGTCCTCCCGCCAGCCACAGGGGAGCTTGGGGATGATGTGAAGTAATTTGCCTACAAAAGGCTACAGACTAGAACCACCTGTGGACAAACACTGTGAGTTTGGGGGCTGTGCTTTTGTAACAGCAAAGCCTGGGAATGCCCAAGAAGAGAGTGAGGTCATCTGTCTGGTTTGAGCAGTGTGTTCTGCGGGTCTTCTCGTTCCACATTACGTCATGCTGGAAAAAGAAAGTGTCTGGACATTCCTTACACAATCTGCAGGGGTGTGAAGTGAGGCAGACACTGGCTGCTGGAGAAAGAGTCATGGTGCATTGATCTGCTTACACAGGAATATATACAATTAACCTCACCGGCAGCTACACAATGTTTGCTCCATGCCTTTAGTTAGGTATGTGCATGTGTATGTGTTTGTAGTGTATATGCACATGTATGTGTACAGATGCATAAGAGTGTTCAGATTCATGTGTATGTGCTCGCATACTCACATAAAGGCTAAAAGAAAGATGTTGGATTTCCTACTTTATGATTCTTTGCCTTTTTCTCTTGCTATAATCCCAGCTGTCTTCCTGTCTCTGTTCCCCCAGAGTAAGGATATAATTTTATGAGGATTGATGTGATGTGACTCTAGCCAGTATCTTTGGGAAAAATAGGAAATAACAACAGAAAGCCAGGAAAATTACAAATGAAAGAGACTGGGAGAAGTGAAGACTATGGAGGTGTTAGATCTATTCAGCACTCATAGTAACCTTGTACGGTAGACATCCACACCCCGGTCACCATAAGTGGTACAAACTGTATAGAGATTCTAGCACCAACAAGAAACCAAGCAGCTGGGAAATACCTCTCATGGGATCCACACCCACAGGTGGCTCACTGATATCAATCTACTTGCCAGCCCTCCTCAGTTTTTCTTTATGAAAACAGAGATGCTTCAAAAGCACAATTTCTATAAAAGTATTTCAATCATTTAAAGTTCCACTGATGGAAGATTACAACTTGGTACCCGCAAGCATCTAGCTACCCCCATTGCAACAGTATCTGTTTAAAGAAGTCCCCACAAAGAGTTCTGGCTTCAAGTTCCTGGCTCCCACTTAAAGTTACTAAAAAGGCATCATACAATAGATATAAATAGCATTGGTGGTGCCCAAGGCTCCGCTGGAGTGACCACTGGTGCACTCTGAGGTTTCGGTAACACTATCACAAGAATTGCTGGCACGAACTCACTGTGCTCTCTGTAATAATGGTTTGGAAGTGATGGCTCTTACTGAAAGGACTTCATTAGTCACTTTAATTAATTGTATACCTTTCCATGTAAAGATTAGTCACAACGTGCCTGTTTCCCCATTTGTAGTGAGACATGCCTTCAGAGCAAGGACTTTAAGTTCATATGTCTGTGACCACACAACATGACATAAGGGTACTGAATTCTACTTCTCAGAGTAAATATCAGTTATTTGTCAGGAGAAAAATGCTCTATATCTTAGTGACTTGGAGTTTCAACCATTTACATAGCTCTGGACCTATGGGTCATCATTTCCATACTTAGCTTCTCAACTCTTCTGGTTTCTGCTGAGGTCTCTCCTGAGAGTGAAGTTAGCTGTGTTCAACCAGCAACCCCAATTTTGCATGTTGCTATTCATGCTTTTCATTACACCAGTATCTTGTCAGGATTGTGTATCCATGGCATAACTGAGATACAGGAGTGGTAAGAAACAGAAATACAGAGTGGAGACAAGACCCAGTTAGTAAATTGCTTGCCTTATGGATGCGAATACCTGATTTTAATCATAAGAAGCTTTTGAAAAAATCTGGACATAGTGACATATGTGTCTAATCCCATCACTGGGGAGGTGAAGAAATGTCCCATGGTCCTCTCTGGCCAAACCAGCCTAGGCTGCTTGGTAAGCTCCAGAGTAGCAAGAGATCTGGTCTCAAAAGTCAAGGTCAACATTACCTTACCAGTGGCAGCCAAAGACAAAATTGTCCTATGGTTGCTTTACATGCACAAGTTCATATATATATACAAATTCATACATATGCATATACATATATTGAGAGAGAGAGAAAGAGACAGACAGACAGACAGACAGAAGCAGACAGACAGACAGAGGGAGAGGGAAAGCAAGAAATGCCTTTTACAGAGTGTATGAATAGGCTTGGAACTGGCTTACTGTGATTTCTGTCACATGGTGTTAGACAAATCTAGATACAAGGACAGCCCAGGAGAAGGTCAGGGTTAGATGCACCACCTTTAATAAAAGACAGTTTACCTTCTAAATTGGATGAAAGAACTAAGAGTCACCAACTATCATCAAGAATGATGTGGTCTCTATAGTACCTACAGATGCTGATTTCTTCATCACTGTGTCTGAAATTCAAGAGAAATTGCTTCCATTATGTTTGAGCTTCCAGTCCTTCATTCCTTTAAAGAAAACTGGCTGACACCAGTTTCACCTCTGTTCTGTTTTCTATTCCTTCAGCCAGCTGAACCTCCTCCATGTCTCTATTTCTCCCTAGTACTTACTTTCCCTCTTCCCACACCTGAGAAGATTCCAGGGTCACGTATTCCTGCTTCAGATGAGCCCAGCCATCAGCAGAATCTGTGATGTCTGTGCCACTCTTGCCAAGCACAGGTCTTGCTTTCTGACAGAGCTGTAAGCTACTTGCAAGTCTTCTCTGCACACCATTTGCATTCGGTCCAAATTCCCAGGCATCAGTGCCCATCTAGCTCAATAATAGCGCCCACCACTGACATGGCATGCGTAGAATCATAGCCCTTACAGCCAGTGAGGTCACGCGAAAATAAAAGGACTGGGCTGAGTAAGATAATTTTAAATTCTCTCCTGTAGATTCATGTCCACAGCAAAGAAATCACTATTATGAGGCTGTGGTTAGGATTCTAAATTAGAACATGGGGTCATCATAATTCTGTCTCACTCTCAGTTATGTGACCTAAAATAACCACTTAATTTCTCAATGCCTTAGTTTCTTCATTTGTTAGTTATGACTTTCCTCTCTGAGAAAAATACCAAAGAGAGATAATTTTAATGAGGGAATATCCAGCTGTGCTCAGAGTTTCAAAGTTTTCTGTCCACAGACATGATGGGTATGGCAGCTCACGTCACAGTGGTTAGGAAGGAGAGAGAGAGACAGAGCTAACAGGCTTACACTTCTTTCCTTTCTACCCATGTTTAGAGTGGGTCTCCTAGCTCAGTTAATCCTGCCTGGGAATGCTCTCTTAGTGCAACCCACAGGCAAACATTGCCACTTTCCTAAGCATTTATTATACTGTTTGAGTTGACAACCTGACAATCAAGATCCGGCATTCCTCCTTGTACAGTGAAAGCAAAAACTTACTTACCTGACAAGATTATTAAGGGATTGGATGACTTAAACAAGACCTTTAAAATCATTTTCTCCTTTGCAAAGCTTTGCTTTGCTCTGATACTTGAAGTTCCAATGAATTTATTACTATATGCTCTTAAGCAGGTTGGTCAATATTTTAGCATCTCAGTTTACCAATATATAAAAAGCATAAATATAAGCTTTGCCTCTAGAGAAGATTCTAAATAGTCAAGGTGTATAAAGTCCTCAGCATAATGCCCAGAGCAAAGCAGATTCCATTGGTAGTAATACATGCCTTACCAGAAAATCACTGAGCAGGAGAATGACTTTCCAAAACAAAGGAGGAGCTGTTTAAGTATCAAATTATATTTGAAAATTAACTCCTATGAATCTGTCAGGTAGAGAGACAAACCACAAGAAAAGAGTGCATTGGAGTTGAGCAAACTAAATTTGAGTTTCCTTATCTACAATATAACAATGGCTTCTCTTTCCTCTGCAGGGAAAGGCTGGAAAAATACTACCCACCTTGCAAGACTCTTGTAGGATGAATGGGATACTATGTAAAAACATTCAGCACATAGTTAGAGCTCAACAAATGGTAGCAATTCTAAATCAAAGGTCTGAGACAGAAAAATGATTTGTAATTTTTATTAATATGAAGTAAATGTGGGGCTTGATTTATTCTTGCAAGTCTGGTTCCAGCTAACTTAACGAAAATAGAAGAGCAACAAAAACTGAAGGCTCTAGAAGCTAAGGATACAGTGTTCAGGAAGTTTTGCTGTAAGGAATTTGTGGTTTGATGCAGAAGACTTTGTTTTATGAGGTTTCAGGGACTTTTTAAAAAAGAAAGCCAGATACATCAATGGAAAACCATGCCGCCAGCATGCAATCCTGCTTTGAGTCTAATTCTGCTCTATACAGGATTTGTGCAGTTGATAGAGATGCTGCAATGGTATTGCTGTGTGTGTATGACTGTTCCTACTACATGTGTGTCTGTGTGTATCCGTGCATAGTTGCACATACATGTACATGCATGTAAGCTTTAAACCCAGTTGGCCCTTTCCTATAGACTTCCAATGATCTTAAACAGGTCATTGGGTTAATATTTCAAGACAATGTCCCTGGAGGTATGAGCAAAAAATAATTCAAATATAACCCAGTAAACAGTGGTGCTTTCCTTCTCAAACACCCACTTTAAATCTTGGAAGAAAGTCAAGTTTTTCCCCAGGAGCCCATTATTTCCAGACCCAAGTTTGTTCCAGAACAATCTACAGGGAAAAACTATTTTCTTAAACCGTGCGTCGCTATCTCAGTGCACTGGAGGCAAATGAGTCAAGAGATTGCGAGTAACACTAAGTTAGTGATTGGCTGCCTAGACCACAACAACTAAGAATATTTTAATGAGTTTATCAGAACAAACCAGCAGACCTCATCAGAGGACATTACATTTTTTTAACATATAGAGAAAAATCATTACAAGCTTAACAATGTGCGTATACATAGATGGTTTAATGCTGTGGAATAGGGTGCCTGTCAATTCCCATAGAATAGCCAACTTAATTAGAATAAATTAAACTTTGTGTCTCTTTCTTGGTGAGGAAAGGAAGGCCTAAGGAGACCTAATGACTAAATCAAGTCTGGGTTTAAATTTTTCCATATGTGTTCTTGTCATAACACCAGTACTTGTCTTTATGTAGTAACTTGAGTGGTTGTGATTGGGGAGGTCATTTTAGGATGCATGGAAGGTATTTTCCCATTTTAATAAATTCTTGCAAACTACATGTGTGTTCAAAATATCCAGGCATTTTCTAGAGTTGTGATTTTTGTGGAAGCAATTACTTAAGAAAAGGCAACATTTAATCCTGTCTACTTAATGAAAAATATTGAAATTAAAAATGTTGAAAACATGTGTATGTCAATACATGTCAGTAGTAACTAATGTATAGAAAGCATTTCTCTAGATAAAGCCATCTTCTGCTTTATCTAAAGTGGCTTCCACAAAGCCGTATTTCATGGAACTCAGGAGTGTTTGTCACCATCTGTTGGATTTACCATCATCTTAGTCTCTGTAGTTGGGGTTCAGAGAACAGTTCCTTCCTGTTCTCACTGCCTGTCTTGATGCTTTTGTTCATTGCCCACCTTTCCTCTGCATCCCAATTCCTTCTACTCCTTATGTTCAGACCCCGTTCCCTATTAAATATGTATCAGATCTTTCAAAGTTTAATCTTAGAATCATCCTGGGAAAATCAAATAACTGAGTTACTTCATATATATGGTGGACTAAATAACACCACACACACATAAATACACACACACACATACACAAACACACACACAAGTACAGGCAGGAACACACACAGAGACAGAGAGACAGACAGAGAGATTCTTCTCCACTGAGCATAAATGTTATATTACATGATATAAGGGATTATGCAGATGTAATTTAATTGAGCATTTTAAGAAAGGAGATTGTACTGGATGAACGAAGTGTAGACACAAATGTTCTTGAAAGAGTGAATTAGTATGATGGGAGTCAGAGGGGATGTAGCTATGAAATAGAAATCAAAGTGATGTGTGGTCGTGGACCAAGGAATGCAGGCAGCTGCTAGAAGTCAGTCGTCTGTGTTGTTAAGATACACTGCCAGTGCTGTAACTTATCCCAGGAGGAGTAGGAAGCTAATTCTGTCTTGTCTAAAGCCTTCCATCTTTTTTTTTTTTTTTACCAAATCCAGTCTTTTCCTTAGTTCTATTGCTCTCACTGTTGTCTGCTCATTCTATGATTCCCTAATGGCTTCTTCTTTACCATCTCCACCTAGATGTGTGGTCGTGGACCAAGGAATGCAGGCAGCTGCTAGAAGTCAGTCGTCTGTGTTGTTAAGATACACTGCCAGTGCTGTAACTTATCTCAGG
>NC_022016.1:6487372-6498291 GCF_000317375.1 Microtus ochrogaster
TTTTTTTTTTTTTTTACCAAATCCAGTCTTTTCCAGAAAGTACCTGCTTATGATGTCTGTCTCCCAACTTTCCAATTTTATTGCTTTAGTTCCTGTCCCTGAGACACTGAGACAATGGGGATGTTCTATCGGGAACCCAAGACTAACATTAAAAGACAGTATTTAGAGTATAGCAATCACTGTACCAAAAATGTAAACATTACCAGAAATGATCCTGACAATAACATACATGATCAGTGTTTTCATTATCTCCCATTGTGCAAATATAAAAACTCAGGACAGTTACGTGATATACCCAAAGTCCAAAACTAATAGTTGTGAAGGAAAGATCTACATTTAGATGAATTTGATTTCAGCATCTCTGCTCTTCAATACAAGTTATATCATAAACTTAGGATTCAATTCTCTGGAATACTGTAGCCAGGAATCTAGTCATGATTCAGATCCATGAGAGACTGAGTGAAGTAGAGGATGCATGACCTTAAAGAAAAGACATGGGCACATTAGAAAAAATAGACATGAAACAATCATAGATGTACTAAGAGCCAGCAATGAATGTGTTGGAGATTACCTGCCCCTCCAGGAGCAGAGCCTTGCAGGGAAACTACAGATAGGGACATGGCCAGGTAACTATAGCCCGAGCCCAAGACTGTACTTAAGTTTAGTCTTCTGTCACTTAAAAAAAAACTGTTATGGGCTCTGTTCCTTCTTCCTTAAAAGTAAAGAGTTTGGGGAGAAGAAGAAGTATGCCAAGCACCAGAGAGTGGGCAGTACACTATGATGAAGAGCAACAACTCTGAAATCAGACAATCCAGGGCTGGTTCCAGAGGGGAGCTTTGAATTTAGATTGTTTTAGCTCTAAACTTCATATTATCAATCTAACTCAACTCCATGAAAATTGAGCAGGCAAAATTTCTTAACTCCACATGTTCCTCTTAGGTTTCTTCTTGTTACCTAGTTTCTCTGGACCTATGAACAGTAGTCTGGTTATCTTTGCTTTATCTCTAATATCCACTTATGAGTGCATACATACCATGTTTGTCTTTCTGAGTCTGGGTTACTTCACTCAAGATGATCTTTTCTAGTTCCATCCTTTTATCTATAATTTCATGATGCCATTGAGCTTTTTTTTTAACAGTTAAGTAATTGTATAATTGTACCACATTTTCTTTATTTATTATTCAGTTGAGGGTCATCTGTGTTCTTTCCAGGTTCTGGTTATTATGAATAATGCTACTATAAACATTGTTGAGGAAGTGTCACTATGATATGATTGAGTATCCTTTGTGTATATTCCAAATAGTGGTATCTCTGGGTCTTGAGGAATCCACAAGGATGACCCCAGCCAAGACTCCCAGCAGTAATGGAGAGGGTACCTGAACTGGCCTTTCTCTGTAATCAGATTATTGAATGTCTCAACTATCATCATACAGCCTTCATTCAGCAAAAAATGGAACCAGATGCAGAAATCCATAACCAAGAACCAGATTGAGCTCTGGGAACCAAGAGAAAGAGAGAGGGAGGGAGAGAGGGAGAGAGAGAGAGAGAGAGAGAGAGAGAGAGAGAGAGAGAGAGAGAGAGAAGGGAATGTATGAGCAATGGAGGTCAAGATCATGATGGAGAAATGTACAGAGACAGCTGAACCAAACTCATGAAAAATCATTAACTCTAGACCAACAGCTGTGGAGCCCCCATAGGACTGAACTAGACTGTTGTGTGGAGCAGCGGGGCTGCTTCCCGCCACCTGGCTAGCTTTACCCAAAATAAATACACAGAAACTGTATTCTTTTAAACACTGCTTGGCCAATTAGTTTTAACCTCTTATTGGCTAGCTCTTACATATTGATCTAACCCATTTCTAATATTGTGTGTAACACCACAAGGTGGCTTACCAGGAAAGATCTTAACCTGCGTCTGTCTGGAGTGGGAGAATCATGGCGACTGACTGACTTGGCTTCTTTCTCCCAGCATTCTGTTCAGTCTACTTCACCTACCTAATTTTCTGTCCTATCAGGGACAAGCAGTTTTCTTTATTAATTAACCAATGAAAGCAACAGATAGATACAAGACCCACCTCCATCACTAGACTCTCCATATGTAGGAGACAGTGGTGAATCTTGAACTATCTGAGCAGCTCCTGGCAGTAGGACTGGGATGTATCCCTGGGGCATGAGTTAGCTTGTTGGAGCTCATTCCCTATTGTGGGAGGCCATGCTCAGTCTTAAATCAGGGAGGATGGGCTTGGTTCTGCCCCAATTTAATGTGCCAGACTTTGTTGACTCCCCATGAGAGCCCTTACCTTTTGGGAGGTGTGGATGGGAGGTGGCCTGGAGGGGGGGGCGGGGGAAGCAGTAGGAGAGGTGGGAAGGAGAACTGTGTAAGATGTGTATAAAATGAAATTTTAAAAATGAAAATAAGAAAATAAAGATACATTAGATTTTTTTAAAAAAAAATTCTTGACTCTGCTAAGTAAAATGGTATGCATAGAAACTTTGTCATAGTTACCTTGGCTTGAAAGAAGATCTACGCAAATAGTTTAATCTAGCTGTTGGAGGTCAAAAGTACAATGAACAAGCAGAGTTTTGTCAATGAAAGGTACAGTGCAAACCAGGTTCATACCATTGCATATTCAGACAGGTTTGCCAAATGGGTATGACTCATTGACTAAAAGAGACACCTAACTTCCTCTGACTCGGTAGTGATGAAATAGAGCTGGTATCACTTTCCTTAATTGGACAAAGCCTAGTTGATTTGAAAAGGAGGACACCTCCCTGGCCTCTGAATTTCATAAGCAATAGGTCCCCATCTTTCGTCAGGTCCCTACTTCTTTGCCTCATTTGTGCATAGATTATGAAAAATAACTCTTCAAGTTAAATGACTACTGTACATCTTTTCTCTGGTCCTCCTGAAAAAACACAAAATCTTGCACCTATGTGGGTCCACAATTTTCCACAGCAAAGATGACTTTCCTTAACTGCCTTCATAACCAATAAGGACTTGTGACTATGTCCAAGGAAGAGGATAAAACCAGTAGTGCTTTTCATATGTTTCTGGAAACCTCTCTAAAGGATCAATGGCACCCGTCTTGTCTTGTTTATTGTGGCTCCTAGCTTGTTGCTGTGACTGTGTTTGGAAGATGGGTTTGAATGTCACTAGCAGGGATGGCAGGACAAAGTCTGGAATTTCTCAGTCATATCAGTGCAGGCTATGTGAATGGAGACTTTTGCTTGTGAAGTAAATAGATTGAATTCAAGCTAGTAGAACTTGGAGTTTTCCATCATTAATTTTTCAACCTAAACCCAAGTGCTTTGTTAGTCATGTTACACTTTTGATTTAAAAAGTTTTCACAATTGCCTCAGAGAAAAGTTCTAATCCTATTAGCAAAGCACTCAAAGTCCTTCAAAATCATGTATTTGGTCTCACAATTAAAACTTCCTTGTTGATACTTTGAGAAATTAGCAATACTTGGTAATTTGTGCTTCCCTGAGTATCCCCCTTTCCAATTTGTTCTGTTTCCCTTCTATATACAAACTTTCAGAGTCCATGATGGCACCAGCTCTCTGACACCGCATCTATCCTTCAGTCAAACATATAGTCCTTTACCTTTATCCCATTTGTACCTGGCTTATCATTCATTCAGCAATTGCTTCAGGATATAATGAGGGTCTATATGTATATCAGATTCCATTACTACATGTTTTTCTCAAAGGACTTGAATAATGTCCCATTTACCTTTGAAATCATGTATGCTACTGTAATAGACTCTCAGTACGTTCCTTTAGTGAATAAAGGGTGGTCTCCAGGTATTCTATTGCTGATCAGTCAGATGCTTCAATATGACATTCTAAATCCTTAAAATCAAATCTGTCTTAATGTATATTCAGGCTGTGCCAACTCTGTTCTATATACATAGGCACCTAACCACCTCTGAATATCAACTTTCCAATCCTTTAATATGGAAGTTGTACATAATTACTTCATAGAATATTAGGATAGCATTAATACCTGCCTAATATTAATACCAGTTGGTATTAATTATAGCTATTTTCTAGTGAGTTTCATGACTTAAAAGAAATAGACACCCCCAATTTCCAAGACTTAAAACACAGGAGAAACCAGATGTCTCATAAAACTTTACATGACAGAGAAAGTATTACACTAGGCATTTTGACCTTTGGTGAATTCCTGACTGAGCCATTAGATTGCAATGTGGCCATGAGGAAGTCATCTCAAACCCTAGACCTTATATTCCATGTGTGCAGGGTTGAAAATGCTACTTTTGTAGTAAAGCATCAGTCTGAATGTCTCATAACTCTGCTCAAGGCATTGACCCAACATTGCTTTCTTATCCCCATCAAACAAGTTTTCCCTGTGATTCACTATTCTGTCCAGTGTTTGCACATTTCCATGGTCCTACTACCCACTGCATTATGAGAATCAGGATAAGTTGGTTGCACCTTCAGACTGTGGTCTGATGATGCATGTTTGTGTAGAGAGGATGATTAGTTTCATCTGGACCCATGATCCAGCAGCTGGGACCATCTGCTTACACTTAGCACAAAGCCAAACTTTCCATGGTCAGGAGTCAGTGTGCTCCTGACCCAGACTGACTGTCCCCTCTGGACAGCACAAGTCCTCATGGCCTAGATTCACATGTCAGGAAGAATAACCTCAACATGAAACGTCTGAGGTAAAAAACATCATTATGGTGTCTTTAAATGTAGATAAATTGCCTACAGAGGAGAGTGAGACGAAAAGGAACATAGTACAATCTTGTTATATGTAGATTTCTGCTCTTGATTAAGCTATTTTGATTGTGGAGCTCATTTTAAAATGTAATGTATAATTATGAAATTTAGGTTAACAGATAATCATCTATAATAATCAAGCTTGTAGTCATAGTAGTTAGGTTTTCTAGATATATACAGATATATTTCAGTTAGTTAAGTGTTCTTCATATCTTTCATAGACCTTCAGAATATGGCATTAAAATTGTTTTAAGAACTTAGACTTTTCATGACAATGAGACACTTCTGTTGCTGGCAGCACCAATCTACTTCAAGAGGATGATGGGCATCAAAGAGACTAGTAAATGGAGTTTACTAGCCATTTGGGCAAGAAAATGCTCTTGCCTGGACTGCTTAATGAACTGGACGTGCAGGACCCACAGAAAAAAATTACTGCTGAAGTTACCTAAAGAAGGTGAAACAGCCCTTTGGGGTTCCTGCTTCATGAAAGAGTCTGCCAGACATTCTGCAGGACACAGAAGAAAGCAACTGATGGATGTAGGAGAAGGCCGCTTTTTTTTTTGTTCCGTCCACCTGAAACAAAAATAACCACACAGAAATGATATTATTTAAAACACTGCTTAGTCCATTAGCTCTAGCTTTTTATTGGCTAACTCTTACATAATAATTTAACCCATTTCTATTAATTGCCACGTGGCAGTGCCTTACTGGTAAAGTTCTGGAGTCTGTCTCCAGCCAGGCAACATGGCTTGTCTCTAACTCTACCTCCCAACATTTAGTTTAGTTTTCCCTGTCTATTAAGGCTAAGGCAGTTTTCTTTATTCATTAATGGTAATCACAGAATACAGAGGTGACTCCCACATCACATGGACTTTGCCATTACAAAGCAGAATAGATCTTCAAATTCCCTGCTTTTTGGAAATACCTGCTGATACTATGGGACTGTAGGCTGAAGATGGATGCTCCAATGGTACAGAAGAACTTTGGGTGACTGTCCAAGCAGTGAGATGTCTCTGTCAATTCTAGAGTTTTGGAAGTTGCTTACAATTCACTTCCTGTTTATTTAGATAATATTATATCTTTCTGGAGTCTTTGATGGAGTTGAAGAATAGATGTTATTATTATAGTTTTCCTTATTTATGATAAAAGATAAAGTAGATATAAATATTGTAACTGTAATTCTGGCTTGACACCTGTTTGTTATATGTAATTTTACTATGTTAAAGTTAAAACATTCCTTTTTATTTAAACAGAAAAAGTGAAATGATGTGGGAAGTTCTTCTGTTTATGTGTTGCTTTTACTGGTTAATGAATAAAGAAACTGTCTTGGGCCTGCACAGGGCAGAACAGAGGTAGGAAGGGAAAACTAAACTGAATACTGGGAGAAAGAAAGCAGAGTTAGAAAGAAGCCATGTAGCTAGCCCCACTGGAGATAAATGCCAGATGAAACTTTACCTGGTAAACCACAGCCATGTGGTGATACACAGATTAATAGAAAGGGGTTAAACTAAGATGCAAGAGCTAGCCAATAAGAAGCTAGATCCAATAGGCCAAACAATGATTTAATTAAAAACAAACAAACAAAACAACAACAACAAAAAAGAAATAACCTGAAGCTTGAGTTTTCCCAGAAGAAAACACACTCTTCGAGAATATTGACCTGCACAGAATGGTACAGCTGTCAATTTAGCTTTACGTTGTGACTTGCAAACTCATTAAGGGAAAGAACTCCCAAACTGCACTATATTACCTTGCAGACCAGTGTTTGGAATAGACAGCATGCCAGTGGGAAGAATCTTATAATTCGTTATTTGACCCCAAGCTCTTTCTCCATTCACTCTGGGAATCTTTGGCCCAGTTATACTGCTCTGAGTAACAGCAACCCCATGTGAAAAGGATACTACTTAGATCAAATAAGATGTTCCATGAAGTGCATTGTCTAATATAAAACATTAGCCAGATGTCAAGAGCGATTGTTACTATCTAGAGACTATCTCAAGATCATACATTTGAAGTGATTATGTTTCATTCTACAAGGCAGAGTAGAAAATATTCCACTCTGAAGTATAGTTGTCCACACTCTACATCAACACCGAATTTCCAGACATACATGGCCTTGGTTCAAGAAAGAGTTAGTAAGAATGAGTGTTGAGGGCCATAAAATCTTGCTGAGCTGTTCTACCTTCCAGCAATGCAGGAGAGTCCCTGGTCTGTTTTCTCTCCTCTGGAGTCAGGGAGCAAATGTGATTCCTCTTTTACAAGAAGCACCTGTAAATTTTATTTCAAAGCAAAAGAGAGAGAAAACACAGAGACATTGATGTCACAGTATTCTAGTTCCATGCTGGGATTTATGATTCATTTGTGGCCTTGAAAATTCTGAGTAAATTCTGTCACCCTCAGTATAAATGATGAGATGAGAAGACAATGAAGATAAAGTCAGACAGTGTGACCATCCCAAGCTCGGAGTGAGCAATACAGTGGACTGTTTCATTCTACTAGGTCATAGTGACTGGCATTTGTAGCTATTGCTATAGTCTTCATATCCCACACACACATTTTGTGAAATATTCAAATAGCTCATTCACAGCCTGATTAGATAATTCTATATTCTCTTCTTATGCATCTAGTGAACATGTTCTACATCATGATCTTATATTGAGCACTAAGGAGTCAACACCACAGAAACCCCTTCAAGAATAAGAAGCAATGTCAAATAGTGGCCATGTTTACAGAGTCTCCCATGTCTAATAAAAGTTTACACGTAGCTTGGAAGTATAATAAAAACATTTTTGGTTGGTGATGGGTTTCTCTTCCTTTCCTTTCCTTTTAAGAACATCTGTAAGTGTTCATGTTAAAACCTTTTACCTACTATAGAAAAGATCCGTGAGAGGGCTGCTCATACTTTTAGGATCAACACACAAATATTTAAATGCCTTCTTGACACATCATCACCTATGACCATTTATTTTATAGGTCTCTCTTCTGTTATAACCACTGGGAAAAAACTGTCATGTAATGCTTGTCTCAAAAGAACTCCATGCCATTTCTAATACCTTAACCAGGCATTTTAAATTAAAAATATGCTCATTGTAGCTCAGGGCAAAATTCAAGTTTGCTATGGTTATACTTGGGGCTATTGAAACATTTTCTATTAATATTTCTATATCTCACTGCTGGTCCTTTCCTTCAAAATGCCTACCTTTCTACCCAGCCAAATATTTAGTCTTGGTCAAATTGTGACAATGTTCTGTGACTTCATGAAAGTCTTCCATCCCTCTATTTCTCTCTTCAGCTTTACAGCTTCCTGCTGAGAACCTTCAGTCTACCTTTTCTTACTCTAGAATTACCATCCCACTGTTTCAGAGAAGCTGTCCTAATAATGCTAATCTAAACTGGGATGGGGCCTTCAAATCCTTACCAATGCCCTAAACTTACCTGGCTTCTTCTTGAAGTCCCTGTTGCCTTTTCTAGAATTTGATCTTCTTGGAGAAAAGTCGGTGACTTACTGACCTTTGTGTTACCATGGTGTTTAGGCCTCCTGAATGAAGAGGAGAAGAATATGCCGATGCAGGATCGGTTTCTGAGAGCTTCAGTCAAAGGCAAGCCATACTTGAGATGCCACTCATCATCCTCTCCCTTTGAAGGAGCTTGGCCTTTGTCACTAAAAGCACAGAAGTTTGGAGTGGATCTGTGAATTATTTCAGTTAGCCTTGAATAGTTTACCACCCTTGACAATTATTTGCAAAGTCAAACCTGCCTTCTGGGGCCAGCAATGACTCGGTTGGAAAGGCACTTGCCACCAAGCTTGACAACCTGAGTTCGTTCCCTGTAGCCCCATGGTGGAAAGAAAGAACCAATTTCATAGAAACCCCATGCTCAAAATAAATAAATGTTGTGTTTAAATAATCCTACTTTTCATTTTTTGTTCAGTCTAATAATTCCAAAGACACAGAGGATAAAGAGGTACAACCATACTTACACTATAACAATTCACCTTAACCAGGGTCAGAATTCTGGTCTACATTACTTCTTTCCAGACACACTGAAAATGGCTTAAATACAGTTCTTTTATAGGGACAAGGTGCACTTCCAGGCCCCAGTGGTAACTGAACTACAGCACCCAGTCTTTCTCTAAATTATAACTGGCTGTTGATGACCTCATCACCCTCTTACACTTTTAAGTAGCATCATGGCCTTCACCAAGACCAAAGAAAGTTCTACTGAAATTTGAAAATCAGACAATTTTTTTCCCAGCTGTAAGTGATTTGGTGCAGACAGCATAAGCTTATGTCTCAAACACAGATGAACTTTCCCCTGGATAGGTCTTTTCTTTTCATAAACACTATCTCCAATGGCAGCAAAACATTACATGAAGCCTCAAGCCACTCAGATCTTCCTTGTTTATACAACCCAGACAGAGCTTTGTTTTCTGTCTCTTGTCTAGGAAAGATTTGATTCCTCTTCTTCCTATATCACACACAAACACACTGGAGATAGTGGGGGCATGTTTCAAACCACCTCATGAAGACAATTGTGCCTTCCTGCACTTAAGACAGTCTAGTAACAGAGCTGTCTTCCCTGCAGAGCATAGAGCTGAAGGCTACTTCACTTGCTTCTGCTCAGAGAATTCCTCCGTAAAAGACATCTAAACAAGTCTCTTTAATGTAGCCTAGTTTTTATTACATCATTCACTGGGCATGCACAAAAGTAGAAACTTGGTAGAAATGTTTATTATCATATATACCCAGTCTAGATAACTGATAGCAGATGAATGGATAGACAGACTGACAGACAGATAGTCTACAGATAAAAAGATGTTGATAGATAGATATGTAAGAGATTAGATAGATAGATAGACAGACAGACAGACAGATGCTGGTAGATAACTTCTTAGATGGATTGATAATAATAGAAAAAGTGACTCTTCCACCCTCACACAGAGATGTCCCTTAGACAGTCTTCACTCCTTTCTTACTAGAAATCAACCACACAGGAGAAACTTTCCCTTATCTTCCTGTCTGAAAATAGTCACTTAGCACATTAGACTCTTTGTGTCAACACTTGGTTACCTCCCTAACAAAGTCATTTGATTGTACTGTTTTCTTCCCCAGAAGGTTGTAAGAAAGTATCCATGCAGGAAATTATGTGTTGTCTAGTTTTGGAGGGACCTCAAGAGCCTTAAATTATATCTGATATATAATTAAAAATAATAATCTGTTGAATTATTATACCTATATGAACACTTTCATTGAGTTTCCAAAATGATTTTTTTGAATGTGTTTTAGAGATTGAAGCTGGCAGGCAAGAGAATAAATGTCTCGGATGTTTGGATGGAATTCAAGCTATTATGTCCTTTATTGAATGTTGTCTGACATAAGAACATGAAGTTTCTTATTAACATTTTCCATTAGTATCTGCTAACATTTATCTATTTAGGTTAAATCCCTTTTCAAAACTGAGATATAAAATACTGTATTAAAAACAGAACAATAATAATTTTGAAGAAAATTTTATAGGTTAAATTCACTCTTGTATTCCAGATGGTTAAGGAACATTACAGGGTGTCTGCTAGCTCTCATCAACCACTTAAGTATCAAACTGGACAAGGAATAAAAAGTGCCAGAAGCAGATGCTTCAAGGTCTTGCTTTGGAGTGGACTCTGAATGGCTCCTGCTCCTGACTGCTAAGGCATTGATGCTGCTGCTCTTCTCTGTGGCTACCCACTGCCCCCACTGCCTCCAGTCAGCTGCTTTGCTTTTCTGACTCACTGGCTCTATCATCTGGCAGAGTTAACACGTGTACTGCCCTAAAAAATAACAAGGAGCCTGCACTACCTCTAGGAAAGATCTTTGCCTTCTGATGTCAGAAAAGGGGGAGGAGCTTAGGATGTCTGGAGTGCCCTTAAGGCTGCTACATTTAGCACTGTATGGCTTCAGCGGTTCCACCATTAGACAAGCTCTCAGAACTTTACAAGCAAGTTGTAAAAACTGGATTCGTATATGAAGATAGCCCTTTATCGTCAGATCTCTACATCCCTTGAACGGAACTGATTCCCAGACCTAATGGGAGGTAGAGTGGGGAAATGGCAGAGTGTTGAAATAGGTGCGGCAGGGCTGCGTCCCCAGCACCCCGCTGCCCGAAAGGCTAGCTTATACCCTGAAATAATTACAC
>NC_022016.1:6499254-6500620 GCF_000317375.1 Microtus ochrogaster
ATTTAAAATGCCATATTCTATAATCTTTGAAAAATATGAAGAATGCCTATCTAAAATATATCTACGCACATCTAGAAAATACTAACTAACATGACTACAAACTTGATTATTATGATTATCTATTCCTCCATCAGCAGAGGGTGATCCACTTAGCATTTTTAAAAGGATATAAAACCAGCCATTTGTGCTTTCTCTGTTTACAGACAAAGCATGACTTCATTTACAGGGTTGATGAGTGTCTGCCCTGACTCAATCATATCTCTGGAGTCATGCTTCAGTTACCCTGCTTCTGATGCCTCAGTTTCTCCTCTGATGGATGTGAAATCTAAACTCCCAAATCAGCAGTCTTTTGTTCCAGGACCTACAAAATAAATGCTATAGAAAATGGTTTGGATTTTACGACCAGTGTTTAACATAAACAACTGAAAAACAGGAACTCATATTTTTCTGCATCTAGAAATTACTCACCAAACTTACTCTCCAACATGCTTTGACATATTGATTTACATCTGGTCTGAATGTTATGTCATTCGATACTCATCAACATTCTGTTCCTGAGTAGAGAATCACAAGGCTCAACACATTCCTCTGTATCTCAGAATATATTTTTCTCTTATTAGTCCTGGACAAATTCAAGATGTTCACGAGCCCAGAGGTGTTTATAATACAGTCAAGGAGGGAGACAGGGTATTGGGAGTTGGTTAAGAAGCTGGGAGAGTAAGACATGCGTTTGAATACCACTTCTGAGCATCTCACTGGAGGCTGGGAAATTGTCTGGGAGATGTTTGATATCACATATGTATTGTAACATGTGTGTGTGGTGTGCGTGTATGTGCACATGCATGCACATATGTCTGTGTTTATATTCATTCGTGTGTGTTCTTTCCTTTGTGAAGCAACAGATGCTGAAAGACTGTTTCTATAGCTGCATTAGCCAGAGCAACTGCTTACCAAGCTAGTCGCCCTTATGTTCTCAGGCTCTGATTTCTCACACGGCCACTCCTGATGACTGTATACCAAGTGCTCTGGTCACTCCAGTCCTTCCTTCAAGCTCGGCTATATTCTTCCTGTTGAGTACACATCCGTGTGCAAACTACAGGGCAGCACAGAGGTGGAGGCCCATGGGGCTCACAGCCAGGAGAAGCAGCTATCAAACCAGCTTCGCTAAGGATGACCAGGCATTTCCCATCTCCATATTTCAGTGATCTGTAAATGTAGGGCTTACAATCCTGGTTCAAGCCTGGTCCATTGATGCATACAAGAACCCAAGGAGCTATTACAAACAATGCTGCTATGAACATAGTTGAGCATATACTTTTGTTGTATGATAGGGCCTCTCTTGGGTATATTCCCAAGAGTGGTATTG
>NC_022016.1:6501605-6503021 GCF_000317375.1 Microtus ochrogaster
AAGCTGATGAGGGAGAGGGACTTAATCGGGGGAGGGGGAGGGAAATGGGAGGCGGTGGCGGGGAGGAGGCAGAAATCCTCAATAAATAAATAAATTTAAAAAAAAAAGAACCCAAGGAGCAACCTGCACATCTTTTTAGATTCACAAACAATTATATTAGTAGCAGTAGTTAAGAGGTAGGGTGAGCTGTTTCATAGCACTTAATCTTTCACAGGACAGTATTATTTTATACAAACACAACTTACACTTCCAGAGGACCCAAGTTCAAGTTCAACTCACAAAACCCATGAGGCATCTCACAACCATTTCAATCCAATTTCCAAAGGATTCAACAGAGGGAAATAATGATTGGCCATTCCTTATCAGTAAGTTTCTTATCTCGGAATTTAACCAGTCATGCCAAAAATACTTTTAAAATAAACTTGTAGCTGGAAATCTAGTGTAGTTGGCAGAAGGTATATATATGTGTATATACACAGAGAAAAGACAGAGACACACAGACACAAACACGCACACACACACACACACACAGAGAAACACACACATATTCTCCCCATAGGGTCATATCATATACCTTAAGTAAACATGTTAAAATTAATTCTTTTAATATGAAAATCATTAACAACATCCAAACATTTATTCTTAAGAACAGAAAAGAAGTTGTAAGAATTGAAGATCTGTCCTGATTTCTCATCTGTCCTGTGGCAGTATTGGGAGGGGAAAGATGCCTTACCCCTCAACCCACAAACACCCAAGGAAGGTGGGAGAGCTGATCCTGATGTCACAAGAGTGGGAGAGCAGGCCCTGAGCCTTGCCTGAGCAACACAATAGACCTAACCCTGTTGATAAAGGTGTGGGTGAGGCAGCCCTGAAGTGGTGAGAAAGGGGGAAGTGTCCCCAGCACTCGCCGACAGGAATATCTATTTAAGATGTCTACATGCGTATCCTGAAGGAAAGTTTCCTAATAAAGCATAGTAGGCAGAGAAAATGCAAGTAGGAAATAGTTCCGAGTCTTGGGAAGACTGGTAGCAATCTCCATTCACCATATACTTCAGTCTATTCAATACCTCTTCCTCTTTGTATTGTGCTATAAGTAATTAATTTTAAATAATACCAAAGAAGTTTCTTGAATGCACATTTCTTGACTTTTATGAAGTCACCATGTTGGCCTATACATAAAAGGCAAATGTTTCAACTATATTACACATAAAAATCGTGATGGAAATGGAAGGATAGAAATTCTGGCACACCAAAGACTTTGCATGAAAGATGATCTTGAAAGCCAGACTACACAGCTGCTCTCATGGTCAGAAACTAGAATGTGTTCATTGCCCGCTTCTCAAGAACAATGGCAATGGGTTTTTGATCCTATTACATGTACTGGCTTTGTGGGAGCCTAGGCAGTTTGGATGCTCA
>NC_022016.1:6503126-6506192 GCF_000317375.1 Microtus ochrogaster
GGGGCTTGATGGGGGAGGGGGAGGGAAATGGGAGGCGGTGGCGGGAAGGATTCAGAACCCTTAATAAATAAATAAATTTAAAAAAAAAAGAAACTAGAATGTGGATTCAATTTTTCAGCACCAACCAGATGTCATCAGGGTCATAGCCTTTGTTCAAGTGTTTTTAACCAGAAAGGAAAGAGGTACATTTGCCTCACAAGAGCCTCTGAACGCAGATAATCTTTTTTGCTACCAGTCTGAGGGACATGCAAGGTCAAAAGTGGTTGATGCTCTAGTAATTACCATAGGGATATAACCATTTCAGGCCCAGAGACGCCAGTACCACATCACAGCTACCCTATGTGGTAATGAAGAACCCTGGACATTCTAACTTCCCTTCTCTGGACCACATCAGTTTCATACCAGTCTCCCATTACCTTCTCCTTCATCCTTGAAAGAAGCTCAGAATGCTGCTGATGTGAAGACTAAACCAGTGTTCCTCTGCTGGGTGCTTCTGTAACTAGAACAATGTGTTTCACCCACACCACATAAAAGGAAGAGTGACCACTGAATAGCAATGATAAACAGAATGATTGGCAAATCACACGCCCTTCTATTCACTCAGTCTCCTACTATTTGCTGGTGTTTACAACATGCTATGTGTGATGACTGAGAACTAAATGAGCAAGCCATCCATTCTTCCTATAGAAAACATTAGACATGTAGAAAAAATGACCTAGAATAGGGCAAATGTTATCATATGGGAGCTGGGATGGGGGAGGACAGCTCACAAAGTGACAAATAAAGGGGAAAGAGAGATTAGGGGAGAAGGCAGAAGGAGGACTATTTGTGAAGAAGAAAGGAACTATCAGAAGTCAGACAAAGGAAGAGAAAGAGCAATGGAGATGAATAACCAAAATACATTATAAAAATTTGTGAAATTCTTATAATGAACTTATTACATCACACAATTAATAAATAACTATACATTTAAGGCATAAGTGAGCAAGATCAAAGGATTAAATAAAACAACTTTCAGAGAAGAGCACATACTAGATGGAGAAAGACTGGTATAAAAGCATAGTGTGCTAAGGGAACTAAGATCAGCTTCCTAGGAATGGAAGACAGAGTTGTGTGACTAAAGGCCAGACAGCACATTTTCACATGTTCTAAGTTCAACAGGAAACAAGAAGATCTCATAAAATAGAAACAGCATTCATAAAAAAGTAGGCATACAGAGAAAACCACCAAACCTGTCAGGTAGGAAACAGGGTGGAATCATGGGATGGCATCATCCCAAATCATAATAGTGGTGATGGCAACTATAAAAAAAATTCAACTCTCATGGCTACCTTCTAACCTGAGGTCAGCATCTCTGAGATTGAGAAGATAAGCAATTCTGGGAAGTGCTTAGTGACCTCCAGGAACATAAAGTGCCCAATGAAGTCACCAGAATCGTGGCCCTGACAGCACCATGAGGACCAACCATCTGAGCCTTGGATCCACTGGCACATGGAAGACTAATCACCAGAGACACAGACAACTCCAACTATACCAATCAGAGAAAAAGATGGGTAGACAAGGTAAGAACACATGCAAAAACACAAAGAGCATAACAACACCAATAAAAACGAATAGCCTTACAACTGCAAGACTTGAACAACCAAATATAGATGAAACAGAAGAAAATGACCTAAAAATATTTTAGGAGAATGTTTGAGGACCTTAAAGAGAAAATGAAAAATTCCTTCCAAAAAATGGAGGAAAAGGCAAACAAAAAATTGGAAGAAATCAACAAATCTCTTAAAGAAAACCAAAAAAGGCATTAATCAGCTGAGAGAAACTATGCAAGACTTGTAAACTGCAATACAATAAAGAAAACAAAAACACAAAATTATATAAACAAATTATGAAATTATGAGAAAATGATCAGGAACCACAAATGAAAGCATAAACAGCACAATATAAGAGATGGAAGGAAGAAACTCAAGCACTGAAGATACAATAGAGGAAATAGACTCATTAGCAAAAGAAAACATTAAATCTAACAAAAGCTTAACACAAATATCCAGGAAATATAGGGCACCATAAAAAAGAGCAAGCCTAAGACTATTAGGTATAGAAGAAGAAGTCCAACTCAAAAGCACAAAAAGTATGTTCAACAAAATCATAGAAGAAAACTTTCCCAGTCTAAAGAAGGACATGCCTATGAAAATACAAAAAGCTTACAGAACACAAAATAGACTGGATCAAAAAAAAAGTCCACATAATAATCAAAACACTAAACAAACAGAATAAAGAAAGAATATTAAGAACTGCAAAGGAAAAAAGGGTGATTTACATAAAAGGCAGATCTATCAGAATTACATCTAAAATCTTAATGGAAAATATAAAAGCCAGAAGGTTCTGTTCAAGCATTATACAGGCATTAAGAGACCTCGGATGCCAGCCCAGACTGCTATACCCAGCAAAACTTTCAATCACCATAGAAGGGCAAAACAAGATAGTCCATGACAGAACCAGATTCAACTAATTCCCTAGTCACAAATCCAGTCGTACACAAAGAAGGAAAACTCCAACCCAAGGAAGTTGGATGCATCAACAAAAACAGATAATAGATGATCTCACGTAATAGCAAATCTCAAAGAAAGGAAAAACGCACACAATAACATCACAACAATGAAATCTAAAATAACAGGAGCTGGCAATCACTGGTCATTAATATCTCTTGATACAAATGGACTCAACTCACCTATCAAAACACACAGGCTAACAGAATGGATATGAAAACAGGATCCATCCTTCTTCTGTATACAAGAAACATACCTCAACCTCAAAGATGAACATCACCTCAGAGTAAAGAGTTGGGAAAATTTTTCCAATCAAATGAATGTAAGAAACAAGTTATCCTAATTTCTAACAAAATAGACTTCAAATTAAAATCAATCAAAAGAGACAAAAAAAGACATTTCATTTCCATCCATTCGCATGCAAAATTCAAGAAGCCCTTGTTTTTTACTGCTGAGTAGTACTCTAATATGTATATATTCCATACTTTCTTCATCCATTCTTCCATTGAAGGGCATC
>NC_022016.1:6507042-6519190 GCF_000317375.1 Microtus ochrogaster
GTGCTCCAAATACAAGTACACCCTCATATGTAAAAGAAACACTTCTAAAGATTAAATCACACCTTAATCCCTACACACTAATAGTGGGAGACACCAACACCCCCACTCCACTGGTCTGTCAGACAGAAAACAGAGAAATAAGGGAACTAACTAATGTTATGAGTCAAATGGATTTAACAGATATCTATAGTACATTCCACCCAAACATAAAAGGATGTACATTCTTTTCAGCACCTCATGAAACCTTCTCAAAAACTGACCACATACTAGGTAACAACAAACCTCAACAAATACAAAAAAAAAAATTGGAATAACCCCATGTATCTTATCATATCACCATGGCTTAACATTAGAATTTAACAGCAACACTAATTACAGAGGGCCCACAAACTCATTAAACAATGCTCACCTGAGTGGGTCAAGAAAGAAATAAAGGAAGAAATGAAAGACTTCATAAAATTCAATGAAAATGAGCACAAAACATACCCAAATTTATGGGACACAATGAAAGCAGTGTTAAGAAGAAAGTTCAGAGCACTAGTAAATAAACAGAATATTTGGAAACTTTAGAACAAAAAGAAGTAAACTCACTCAGGAGGACAAGACAGGAGGAAAAACTCAAATTGAGAGCTGAAATCAACAAAATAGAAACAAAGAAAAAATACAAAGAATCAATTGAGACAAAGAGTTGGTTCTTTGAGAAAAAAAAATAGACAACCTTTTATCCAAACTAACCAAAAAGCAGGGAAAGAATATCCAAATTCACAAAATCAGAAATGAAAAGGGGACATAACAACAGACATGAAGGAAATCCAGAGAATCATTAAGTCATATTTTGAAAACCTGTACTCCACAAAATTGGAAAACTAAAAAGGACAACTTTCTGGATAAATATCACTTACCAAAATTAAATCAAGACCAGATAAGCAAATTAAATAGAAATATAACTGCTAAAGAAATAGAAACAGTCGTTAAAAAAAAAGCCTATGGTCAGATGTTTTCAGCACAAAATTCTACAAGATTTTCAAAGAAGAACTAAGACCAATACTCCTCAAATTGTTCCACACAATAGAAACAGAAGGAACATTGCCACACTCTTTTTACAAGGCTACAATTACCCTGGTACCTAAACCACATGAAGACATTACTGAGAAAAAGAATTATGGACCAATCTCACTCATGAACATTGATGCAAAAATGCTCAATAAAATACTGACAAATCGAATCAAGAACACATCAGAAGAATCATTCACTACGATCAAGTCAGTATCATCCCAGAGATGCAGGTATGGTTCAACATACTAAAATATGTCAGTGTAATCCACCATAAAAATAAACTGAGAAATAAAAACCACATGTTTTTATATATCTCATTAGATGCAGAAAAAGCCTTAGACAAAATACAACATCCCTTCTTGATAAATGTCTTGGAGAGAGCAGGGATACAAGGAACATACCTAAACAAAATAAAAGCAATATACTTCAAGCCAACAGCCAACATCAAATTAAATGGAGAAAAACTAACAATGATTCCACTGAAATCAGAAACTCTCTCCATATGTATTCAATGTAGTACATAAGGTTCAAGCTAGAGCAATAATACAACAAAAGGAGATCAATGGGATATAAATCGGAAAATAAGAAGTCAAACTCTCATCATTGCTAATGATATGATAGTATACATAAGTGAATTCAAAAAAATCTAAGAAGGAACTCTGGAACTCATAAACACTTTCAGTAATGTAGCAAGATACAAGATTAACTAAGAAACAGCACTTGGGAGGCAGAGGCAGGCAGATCTCTGTGAATTTGAGACCAGCCTGGTCTAAAAGAGCTAGTTCCAGGACAGGCTCCAAAACCACAGAGAAACCCTGTCTGAAAAAAAAAAGAGATTAACTAAGAAAAAAACAGTATCCCCCCTTTACACAGATGATAAATGGGCTAAGAAAGAAATCGGAGAAGCATCACCCTTCATTATAGCCACAAACAGCATAAAATATCTCAGAGTAACTCTACTAAAAAATATGGAAGATCTAAATAACAAGAACTTTAAATCTTTGAAGAAAGAAACTGAAAAGGATACCAGAAAATGGAAAGATCTCCCATGATCTTGCACATGTTTAATTAACATAGTAAAAATTGGAATTTTACACAAAGCATTGCATTCAATGCATTGTCCACCAAAATCCCAGCAAAAAATAATCACAGACCTCAAAAGAACAGCATTTAACTTCATATAGAAAATCAAATAAATGCAGGATTGCCCAAACAATTCTGTACAATAAAGAAACTTCTGGAGGCATCATAATCCTTGACTTCAAACTCTACTACAGAGATACAGTATAAAAAATAGCCTTTTATTTGAAATAAAAACATTCAGGAGGACTGTGGAACCAAATTAAAGACCCATATATTAATCCACACAACTATGAACACCTGATTTTTGACAAAGAAGTAAAAAATATAAAATGGAAAAAAGGAAAGAATATTCAACAAATGGTGGTGGAATAACTGGGTATCAACATGTAGAATAATGAAAATCGATCCATATCTATCACCACGCACAAAACTCAAGTCCAAATGAATCAAACCTCAACATAAAACCAACTTCACTGAACCTCATAGAAGAGAAAGTGGGAAGTACAGTAGAATGTATTGGCACAGGAGACTGCTTCCTATATATAACCCCAGTAGCACAGACACTGAGAGAAACAATTAATAAATAGAACCTCCTGAAACTGAGAAGCTGTAAGGCAAAGAACACAGTCAATAAGACAAAACAGCAGCCTACAGAATGGGAAAAGATCTTTGTCAACCCCACACCAGACAGAGGATTGATCTCCAAAATATACAAAGAACTCAAGAAATTGGTCATCCAAAGAACAAATAATCCGATAAAAATGGGTTACAGAGAATTCTCAAAGGGAAATCTGAAATTGCTGAAAAATACTTAAGAAAATACTCAACATCCTTAGTCATCAGAGAAATGCGGATCAAAACAACTCTGAGATTCCATCTTACAAGTGTAAGAATGATCAAGATCAAAAGCACTGATGACAACTTATGCCGGAGAGGTTGAGGGGAAAAGGAACACTCCTGCATTGCTGGTGGGAATTCAAGCTGGCACAACCCCTTTGGATATCAGTATGGCAATTTCTTAGAATATTAAGAAACAACTTTTCTCAAGACCCAGCAATACCACTTTTGGGTATATACCCAAAAGATCCTCAATTGTACCACAAGAACATGTGCTCAATTATGTTCATAGCAGCATTGTTTAGCATAGCCAGAACCTGTAAACAACCTAAATGTCCCCTGACCAAATAACTGATGAATAATATGTGGTATATTTACACAATAGAGTACTACACAGCAGAAAAAAAATAATGAATCTTGAAATTGCAGACAAATGGATAGATATGGGAGATACCACATTGAGTGAGGTAATCCTGAACCAGAAATACAAATATCATATGTACTTACTCATATGTGACTTTTAGACATAAAGCCAAGAAAAAACAGCCTACAATTCACAGTCTCAGAGAACTTAGGACCCTAAGAGAGGACCCTTAATGAGGACCTTAAGAGAGACATTGTGGATCTAATCTACATGGGATATAGAAAATGACAAGACCTCCTGAGTAAATTAGGAGCATGGAAACCATGGAAGAGGGTAAAAGGGGAAAAGAAAGGAGGGGAGGGGAGCCGAGAAAAATGTATACCTCGATAAAATCAATGTTAAATGATTTAAAAAGTTAAAAAATTAAAAAGGGTCTTCTAGTCCCACAAAAATGGGAGTCAATTGTAACTTCTCCGTAGCCACATTTTTTCAGCTATTCTCTTTGCTGGAGGCAAAGGTGCAACTTCTTTAAGAGCCAGTTTCCTGGATTATGCTGGTGAAATGAATGGCTCTGGATCTTTTGGGAGCTCCTGTCACAGAGCATTTAAATAGAGTTTGGGAAAAGAGTGTTACAAGTTCCTTAATGGCAACATAAGTTCTGAGTTCTTGGAACTGTGGAGATGAGCCTGGCTGACACAAGCAGTGAATATGCTTCTGCTATGTTGAATAGGGCAGAACCAAAATGCAAAACAGCAGCGTTAGTCCCAGCCATGCTGCTTAGCATTTTCAGAAGTATAGTTCTGGTTAAGAAAGGATTACATATACACAGTAAAGACAGATTCAGACAAAATGAAAAGACATTTAAATGGGCCACAATGTTGAATAAATGTAGATGGGCTTAAATGAGAGAAGAAAGAGTCCAGGCAGTATAGATTAAAAGAGTAAAGATAATGAAATGAATATTAAAAAGTAATAAAGTTTAAAAAGTCATTTAATAATGGAAAGTACAAAAAGTATCTTATTATGTATATTATTGTATTTTCTTTAAGTTTTTGACTGCGAATGAACTAACTATAAAGAGTCATTTCTTTGTACAAATTGCTTAGCCAGACCAACATATATATTTTTAAAATTTGAGTCTAAGGATATGTTGCTTTGGAAAAGAGATTCTGCTTTGGATTCCACAGAAGATGAGAATTTATTTGTTTTGTCCAGGCTAATGTGGTTTGATGGAACAAGATCCCCCAAAAGGTCTCCATGAACTTTAATAATACTTTGCCCAACAAACAGCAGAAAACAACTTGGAGAAAACTACATCGAAATTCCAAAACTGATTGCTTATAGATGTTTATTTTTACTTTAAAGAGGTTGGTTATAACTGGTTAATTGTCAGAGTCATTTCTAAATAAAAGGGGGGAATATGATATAGAAATAAAACTTTGCATTGGTATGAATCTTGATACAAATTTATTGATACAAATTTAAGGTCAATTTTGTTATATGTATACTTCTACTCTTATTTAAGGTATTATTTTATGTAGCTCATTTAAAAAAGTAATATATAATTAAGAAATACAGATTGATATATAGTCATCTATAACAGTCAAACTTGTAGTCATGTTAGGTTTTCTAGATATACAGAGATATATTTAGATGGATAGGTATTCTTCAAACCTTTCAAAGACCTATAGAATATGGCATTTAAATATTTTGTTAGCTTTGGACTATTCATGACAATGAGACATATCTGATCTTGGCAGCACCAATCTACTTCAAAAGCTTAATGGGCAATGGATGTAAAGAAAATATGTCAAATGTATGAACAATCTTTAGCAAATTATGACCAGAACATTGTTCTTTTATTTATTTTTATTAAATGTTCATTGAGCATTTAACTTTGAATAGATTCTGTTTTAGTTCACACACACACACACACACACACACACACACACAAAAACACACATTTATTTAATGCTCATATTTTTCTGATATAAGCATTATTATTATCATCATTTTCCAAATACAAAAATGTAACTATGGAGGGATTAAATGAACTAGCTCAAACCATATAGCTTTTAAGTGACAGAATCTAAATTTAAACCACCTGTATTTTTAGCTCCTACATTATCAGGCCCATCTAGTGATGTGGCACTACACAGAAACAGTTACTTTAGACTTGGGTAAAGCAAGAAGCCTGCTTTTCTCTACCATTCTACGTTATCTATGACCCCTGGCCAATGCAATAAGCAAACTATATATTCATTTTCTTAAAAGCAGAAAAATGAGATAAACTGTCCTTCTCTTTAGAACCATATTACTAGGAAGTTTTAATTGTAACTAGAATAAATAAAATCAGCATATTACTAAGTTCAAATTTAAATCAGTTAGTATTCCCAGAAATTGACTTTACCAATTACAATACAGAATGAAAGTAAAAATACTTTTTTCAATAGTGACAAGCCTCCAAAGCCTCTCTAAATATTTAGCAATATTTTATGGTCTCAGGAACAAAGGTTGAAGAATTGTTAAAAGACATAAAAGAAAATAAACAACATTGATGGAAGAAAAAAAAAGACTCAATGTTAAAGTGATCCTTGTTCTTCAAGTTAAATAATAGGTGAGGTTTTGTTTCCCCTTTCTTAAAATTTCAGCAAAAATCCCAGAAAAGTTTTCATTGAAACTGCTCAGTCAGTATTTCTGTTTACAAACAGACTAAAGAATAAATGAAGGGTTTGGGGAAAAGTCATAAAGTACACCAAGACTAGACATCGAGTCTCATTGTCACACTGTAGCATCTAAGACAATACGGTATTGATATAAGGAGAAACAGGCCAGTCAGTATAATAGCACCTGGCATTTAAAGAGACTCATGGAAAACTGGCATTATCCATGGTGGTACTGTAAAGTAACATAGAAAGGATATGCTTTTCACTAAATTGGACAGAGGCAGTTGGCTCTCCATATGGAAACAAAACAAGAGTAGAACATAGCTTTAAAGAGAAGTAAATTCCATCAAAATTGAAGACTATAACATAAAATGACACATTTCTAAACTTTTCTGAGAAAATGACTGGATAAAAGCCTTCAAAACCAGAATGAGGATTTCCTGAATCACGTATCAGTGATAAAACTGAAAACATGAAAAGTTTCTTCTTCATATTCTTTGATGGCTTCACAGTTGTATACAAAATGAAATATAATTTATAGAAGTATAAACATTTCTGTTTCCTCTTTTAACTCCTCCTGTTCCCTTGAACACATCTCTCCCCCAACTTCATGTTCCCTAGTCTCCTCCTCCTCTTCCTTCTCTTTGTTCTCTTCCTTTTGTTCCTCCTCCTCTTCCTTCTTTGTATATACAACCCACCAAATCCAGGTAGTATTTTCCATTATGGGAAACTGAAACATTTGTACATGGTGGACACAAGAAATGTGAACAATATGCCGTGGGATGGAAGGGCTACTCACAAGTTTTGAACCCACATATTGATTGTTTTCTTGGTTGATTTATAGTCAAGGTCTTTTCTCATTTTGCTATATAGAGGCAAAGTTGTACTTGAACGTATACTCTTCCTATCTTTACCTCTCAAGGGATTGGGCTACTATATTTAGCCTGTGCCAGGTTTTAAATAATCAAGGATTATTGTGTTGATTATGCAGGAGGAAAACTGTGCACAGATTAATAAGATGAGTCCTAAATCTAAAGACAAAAAATGTTAAAGACTCTAACAGACAAACCATAAGAGAAAATCTGAGTACACAATGAACATACAAGAGGATAATTACTTTTTCTAATAGATGCAAATTAAAATGCAATAAATGAATTGAATAAAACGTTTTTCCAACAAAAATACATTTTAAAAATGAGACACTTTGTCCTACCTATCAGACTGTCTAATATCTGACAATGTTAATTTTTAGTTAAGTTACAGAAAATGTAAACTTCCACAGAGTACTGTTGAATAGGTGAATTGATAAAAATTTGGAAGGGAAACTAGAGATTTTTATAACAGTAATGTTTGAAGTACATTTTTGAAGGGAAGTCAACTATCTAGTGCACGTGATAAAATTTATACAAGGCTAAATGGATACATGTTGTTTTTATGTGTATATATGTAACAAAAACTTAATTCTCTAAATTACTTGGACATTTATAAATGCTTGTATCACTTTATAGCATAAAAGTCTTGACAATGACATTAGCATAAGGAGAAAAGGCTTGAGGCACAGAGGATAATTAGAACATTCAGAATTTTGTTGATATGCAGCCATGGTTTGAACCAAGACAGAAGGGTAGTAGGTGATGAAAGATGCCTCATCTTAGGGACCAGATCAAACTGAGACAAAGGAATGGATATCCTTTCTTTGAGTCTGTGGTCACACCTGCAGCAACAGACAATGTCCAATCCATGTTCATTTGGAAACACATCTGCTCCTCTTCCCATTCAAACATGAGGAGGGAAAAAAGCTAAAGAAACATACATAAGCAATTTTAAATCATCTTAGAACTGAAGTAAGAGTTTCCAAATATTTAGTAAAAAAATGAAACTCATTCTCCAGCAAACAGCAGACAGACAGGTAGCTTTTAAGTGGATAAAAGCAGCACCATGCCTTTCAGAATATGCAATAATTACACACACACACACACACACACACACACACACACACACACTGGGTGAGGGGAATCATCCAATAGAATCTTCGATTCAGAAATAGGAAAAAAGTCTAAGATATCTCCTGCCCAAAAGTTCATTTGATCCCTAGCTTAGCTCCAAATACAGCAAAAATCAAACCATTCACCTAAGAAACCATCTACTACCTGCAACAACTTTACCAAAGAGGTTCCACATCAAACGGACTTAAACCTAAGTTCTCATTTTGTATTTGTAGTCTTTACGGATCTGGATGGCTCTTAAAAATGCTTCCAACCTCAATCTCTTTGCTTATGAAATGGCATTAAACCATTATCAACCGACGAGAAAGACATCCACACATTTTAATTACTCTAATAATGTGTAAGTATTATTGCCTCCATTCCTGATTAAAAGAAACTGACTCCAAAGGGGATCCCAGATGCCGCCCCTTTCTCTGTCATCTCTGTCCGATACTTCCTCACTGTTCTTAGCCTTCTGAAGTTACGCATGCATCTGAAAGAACCAAGAGTTGAGTCAAGTCTCCTGCCATCTACTTCTGTTCCAAAAGTTAGTTCAGGCAAACGTAAGGCACATGCTTACCTTTTCTGCCAATTCTGTGACATTCACAATGTTTTTCTCAACCGAGCTTGAAACATCTTGGGTTTATGTTTAAGTACCATGTGTCTAAGTCCCTAATGTGTATTTTGAAATTTATAGACGTTTTCTGTGTTCATCTTTCTAGACTTTCAAGTTTAATGTTTAAGATGCAATTGGGTAGCCAGCTGTAAGGCAGCTAATTATTTGCAGATGTTTAGGCTGTGAATTGGAAAATAGGGATGCCAGAAAAAAAATCTGTGCCCCTTGTTCTGCATCAGAAAACAGTTTTGTGCACACATTTACAAGTGTGTGAGCTTAATAGAAAGGTTTAACTCTGTCCTAAACAATAAGCAATATTTCCCAACACCTCAGAAAATGGAATTCAATTCAGAGAAGAGTATAAATGTTAACGAAGTCCATCACAGAACAGTAGGATAACATCCAGAGGGAGCAAACATGTTCCACACGACAGGCCTGCTGTTAGGATCTTTACCATATTGCTTCATTAAACCCCACCACCACTATGAAGATGATTTCATTGAATCCTCAGTTTCAAGATGAACACTCTGAGAAGAAGAGTATTAAGTCTAAGGTAACACAGCTGGTGAGTGGAAGAGTCTCCTCTGAGAGTCAAGAGGCTCTGATTCTGGGTCTGAAGATACTTTCTCCACCGATGACTCAAGAATGAAAGGGATCCATTTATTAGTATTTCCATAGAACTAACCAATGGGACCTTTGAATGGCTGCTAAGTTCTCGTGGTGCTAAGGTGAAGGCCTCATCATCATCATTTTTCTCACTAAACTGTAGTAATAGGAGCGGTGGGCTGTGTCCTGCCACCCGGCTAGCTTTACCCGAAATAATTACACGGACACTGTATTCTTTTAAACACTGCTTGGCCCTTTAGCTCTAGCCCTTACTTGCTAATTCTGATATCCTGATCAACCCATCTCTAATAATCTGTGAGCACAGGTCTTAGTGAGCACCGGTCTTACCGGGAAGATTCTAGCCTACGTCCATCCTCGGTCGGAGCTTCATCACGTGTGTCTCAGAGAGCAGAGCTCTCGTGTCCGCCCTGGGGAAGGGAGCATGGCATCTCTGCTCCAGAGAGCAGAGCTGTCGAGTCTCTGTCTGAGGTGTCTTACCTCACTTCCTCTTCCTCCCAGCATTCTGTTCTGTTTACTCCACCCACCTATGTTCTAAGCTATGAGCCCAAGCAGTTTATTTATTACTTAACCAATGAAATCAACAGATTGCTATATGACACTCCCACATCACTAAACAAGTTCAGAAGGTGAGCTTCCAATAAGGTGGACATTACCACCAGAGCCAGGATTCAAATGTAAGTTTCCTGGGAGTGACCTTCAAACTTGTATCATCTAAAGACTGAAATAGCTTATGCATTAAAAATGCTACTTTTTGAATAATCAGTATGACTTTATGGACACATACTTTTCAATGAGTATCATAACTTACAAACATTCCAGAGAACCATACAGTTGTCCTCCAGATATTCATTGACTGTCATTCTGAAATAAAAATTTGCATACTCATTTTCAACTGGTCCTGTGATGGTGGAACCATATTTCACCTTTATTATGTGCTATGAACTCTGCCTTTCCTTCAATTTTTTTTTACAAATTTAGAAATTAGGGTTATAGGTCAATTGATACAGTACTTGCACAACATGACAAAACCTTACATTTGATTCCCAGAACTGCGTAAACTGGGCTTGGTGGTGCTTGCAGTCCTAGCTGAACTGGGCGTGACAGTGCAGGCAATCCTAGCTGAACTGAGTATGATGGTGCTTGTGATCCCAGCTGAACTGGGCATGGCAGTGCAGGCAATCCTAGCTGAACTGGATATGATGGTGCTTGCGATCCTAGCTGAACTGGGTATGGCGGTACAGGCAATCCTAGCTGAACTGGGTATGATGGTGCTTGCAATCCTAGCACTCAAGATGTGGAAGCAGCATGATTAGAAAATGCTCACCTACATGGGAATCTTGAGGTTAACCTGAGCAACTAGTTATTATTTCAAAATAATTAATTTTAAAAGTAAAGAAACACACCTTCTTTTCTTCAAAATATGAACTTTGCTTTTGAATTGCCACTGCTAAAGATACCTTTCTTCTTAGTTATCAGTTGTTTTTCTTGACTCAGTTTATCACCAGGGCATCCATACCAGTAGCAAGAAATCTGCTCAACTTGTTCTCTATCATTGAGATGATATACAGATTTTTGACCACAGTGTTGACAATATGGTTGATCATGGACCCTACAAGAAAACCCAAAGAACTTCAGAATGTTGCAGCAGCACCTGGAAAGGGATAGAAGGAATAGTGACTATTTTGTAGTAGTAGAGATGGACCACAAAGGTACAAAAAGGGCTATAGACTCAGGCATTGGACTCCAAAGTCAATAGGCTAGTCAGAAGCAATGCTGATGCCATCATCTGAGTCCACTGAACTCCAACACAGGGCTCTCTATGCCCCTCATCACCACTCTCCTGCCAGCTAAGTCAGATGCCCACAATTCTGTAGTTAGGGTGAGAGGAATCAAAAGACACAGTTGCTGCTCTCATCAGAAATACTGTAATGGAAATCATTTCACAGACTGGAGCAGACAAAGACTTCCTGCCTCATCATATTTTAGCTCCAGGCAGAGTAAGTGACTCATAGAGGACATTTGGGTGTGTCTCTTCTACAAAGTCAGGGTATCCTGGGCAGAGTTCTAAAAAAAAATGGAAAGAAATCTGGGCTGTTCCCTACTTTAGGAACAATGGAAATGGCTGACTATCAAGGAGTACTAGACTAGCCGTCTAGTATGCCTCTATAGCCACTAAGGCAGAAAGTGTGGAAAATTTGGGAGTGTCTCTTGTCCATTCATTTCAATGGTGTTGATGTTCACCTTAAAGTGGAATTTGAAGTTGTAAGGAATGAATGAATTTCTCAGAAAGACCTATTGAACTCCATTCCCATCTCCCATTTTTTTTACAGGCTGAATAAGTCATTTAACTTGGGCAACCCTCAGTTTATTCACTAATAAAATGGAGGATATAATGAACTCTTGCCTTACAGAGTTATGGAAGGGATTGTCTGAAATAAAAGATGAAAGATTTCCAGCAAAGAATATATTTATCTTAATTGATAAAGATGAACCAAACCTAGTGAGAACTACTTGGAAGTTATTGTTATAAGAATAATGACCCTCCTGTAAGACACACCAAGTAATTATCATGCATAGCCAAAGGTACTTTGCTGATACTATTGAGCAAAAGCTATTGAGATGAAGAAATCACAAGGGTCTTAAGAAATGAAGAAAGAAAGAGATTGGATGATGAATGTAATCCATGAACTAAGGTATGAAGGCCACCATAAGAATCTAAGAAACTGGAGAACAGACTTTCTTCACGAGAATGGAAACTGATAACACCTTGATTTGATTTAACCCTGGAAAATGGACTACAATTTGTATGGCAATATGCTGAGAGAGAGAGAGAGAGAGAGAGAGAGAGAGAGAGAGAGAGAGAGAGAGAGAGAGAATGTTATAAGGGAATGCATGGATGTAGATGCACATGTGT
>NC_022016.1:6519420-6526209 GCF_000317375.1 Microtus ochrogaster
AAAAAAAGGATAGGTGAGTGTGTCAGCAAACCCCAGAGATCCTCCTGTTTCATCTGCCCCAGAACTGGAATTTCAAGCTACATACCTCTAAACTCAGCAATTTGTTTCATAGATTCTGGAGGGTTGAACTCAGATCTTTATGATTGCAATGCAAACACTCAAACAACTATCTCTCCAGCCCCAAGGTTGTGATATATAAAGATATACATACAAATGTGTTGGAAAATATTATAGAGGAATTTGTAAAAAAGTAAGACATTTAATTAAATATTAAGAAAATCAGTATACCCTGGACAAGTAGGTATAATCTAAGATTTAGCCAGCAATCAGCCTATGAACATAGATGTTACAGCTCAATAACAGTGCTTGATAATTCCAACCCCACCATCAGCTACTTCAAACTCATCCTTTATTCTTTTTCATTTTTCTGTCTTACATTACATATTATCAGAAGCAACATGTCAGGATCTCTGCTGGTGATTCTCCCTAGTGACAATTCTTCTCTCTTGTCCTCCTCCTATCACAATCCTACTTCTTACACATTGTCAACAGCAAGAAGAAAAATTTCTGATTGAATTATCATGCCTGTTGTCTATAAAGCACATGGCGTGTTACAGGAATCATAGTTTTTCACAAGTGTAATTCCTTCAGTTATAGTTGATATCTTCATGATTCTCACTGAGCCAGGCTTGTAGAAATTAAGCAAGTTATCTCTCTGGCTTACAATGCATCCCCTCTTCCACTTGTTAGAATACTTCTTTCTATAGCTAAATACTGAAATGCCAACATGTACAATGAGAATCTGGAGAGAGATCATGTTACAAATTCCACTTACCTGAAACATTTGAATTCCATCTCCAAATTCTACAAAGTTCTTGTCATGTACTAATAGATATGTTTTGCTTCTGAGAATACCCTCTCCAAAAAAGGAGAAGCCTCTAAACGCCATGTCTACAGGCCAAGCTGGGTGGAAACAGACTTGGAAAATTTCCAGTAATATACACTTTATAACAGTATTCAGTGACAACACCTACTACGTCAATTCTCATGGTTCTCTGGTCCGATCATAAAAGAGAAAAGTTGGCCCAGGGTGGATCTAGTTTTTTCTATAGAAGATGGTCCTGGATGAGGAAGGTACCTGCTGGATATTGTTTCAGATCATCTGTCTTCCCTTAGCCCCTGGAGTAAAGGAACACGGCAGTAACAACACTGAAGCTTTACCTCTGTACACTGACAAATTCAGAGTTAATGCATTAGAATGGGTAAAAATTTATGCTCCATTCCTCATTCATGCACAAAAGAAATAAAAAAAAAACAGAGAGGAGGCAAGGCAAACTTAGAGCATCACCTTTGTGGTCTGTACACTGAAGCTGCAGATACTGTTGACATGAGAGAAGCTCAGAAGTTAACAACACTTATTGCTCCTGTAGAGGACCCAGGATCCAGTTACCATTACCTACGTGGTAGCTTAAATCTGTGGCTAACTGTAAAGAATTTAATGCTCTCTTTCTCTCCTCCACAGCCCCTTGCAAATACACGGTCTACACAACCCATGTAAGCTCACACACACATATAAATAAAAACAAGTAAAGTATTAAATTGGAGATTTTTGTTTTACTGAAGAATAAATGAAATTCTAGGATTAGATGGATATAGGTTATAGGCAATCCTGTCTCTAAAGCACCTCTCTTGGATAGATCAGGATAGAAAACATGCAGGAAGAGACTGACATGAAGCTCTACACAAACAGTTCTCAGGCCCAAATGCTCCAAATTGGGGCCCCTTCCCATCATCCCAGACAAGTATGAGATGGGGATAAAAAGAAATGAAGAACACTGTTTCCATGTCATTCTCTCCACATGAAGTTGACTTCCATTATAGATAACTGATGTGAGATTCCCCTCTGTTGTGAATACCATTGGTGAGTAAAGAAACTGCCTTGGCCTGTTGGTAGGGCAGAACTTAGATAGGCCAGAAAAACTAAACTGAATGCTGGGAGAAAGGAGGTAGAGTCAAAGAGAAGCCATAGAACCGCTGCCAGAGACAGATGTGCTGAAACTTTGTTGGTAGGCCACGACCTGGTGGTGATGTACAATTAGTGGAAATGGGTTAAATTAAGATGTAAGAGTTAACAAATAAGAAGCTAGAGCTAATGGGCCAAGCTGTGATTTAATTAATATAGTTTCTGTGTGATTATTTCTGGAGACTGTGCAGCCAGGTAAACAAACAAGTGACCTCCTTACTACAGATAACTATGTTCTTGTTTAGGGTACCTACTGTCTTTATACACTAGGCCCATCTTTAGGAGTGTACATGGTATTTGCTTTAATTAAGAAGATAGAATTGAAATGACATAAGTCCTTTCTCCACAGGTCTCATGGAGCAATACCATATGCTTCTATCACTTTCCTTTATTCTACCAAAGAATAACACACTATACATTCAAGCATCTTTATTATCTTTGACTCAAGGAAATGAGGGTAGAGGAGAATCGTGGCTGACTCAGAGCAGACACCAGTCTGAGTGATAAACATATGTTTACCATCATATGTTGATAAATGGTCATTACTACACAGCTTGCCCCAAAATATTGATACCTGAAGACTTCTCCAAATATAATTCCCATCTTGAGATGAAAATAAAATGATATAAAAGGTCACTAAGAATAACAGCGTGAGGAGCCTGGCATCAGGGAGAATCACATGACCAACTAAATTTTGCCAACTAATGAAGAGGTTAAATGTTCTGGCCACATGTAAATGGACCTGACAGAGGGCTGAAGCAGCCAAAGAAGAGGAAAGAAGAGCATGAAGGAGGCCTCTACTTCTAATAAAGAAGAGATTTGAGGGGGAGGGGTTGTGAGCAGTCATGGAAGGTGACCCACCAAGGCCTTAGAGTCATGCCTTGAATAATGAACAGGAAACTGGAGAAAGGTACCCACATAAGGAAAAACACTGTTTCCATGTGAGAATAGAACCATGTCTCTGTGGGGTTTTCCACATAGTGGAAATGGACATGAGATCATCAAAACACAAACAGAAATTATAACATGCACAACCACTATGCCTTCCCTTCTTTTAAGTCTCTTAGGAACCCCACAAGTTCGACACTAGGAATCCATTTCAAAGGAGAGAAAATGGAGACCCAAAAGAAGGGTATACAAACTATATACTTTGGTTTCCTGTACAAAATCGAAATGCAATATTTCTTGTTCCAAGGTTATTATTTCAAGAATGTAATAATAAAACAGCAACTCAAGTACAAAGATCTTCTGAATGTCAGGTTCCACACTACTGTATGAGTTCTGCGCTCATGGAAAAGTTGCACGACTTGCCTATATGCACACAGCTGGAAGTCAAATTGTTCTGTCGGTAAATGCTTAAGCGAGGTTGCTGTCATGGCACCTCCCGCATTCTGGATCTATGAGTCATTACAAAAAGCCAAGTCTCGAATACAACATGAGTAGGAAGAAAACTCTAATAATTTTAAATCTCTAAATTGATGGGACTGTTCATTACTGAAGCATAACCTAGTCCATGCTGACTGACAAACTAAGACTCAGAACATCTTGTGCAGCAACTAAGTTGGGCAATTAGGACTTGAACTGGACAGCCAAGTCTTATGTTCTTTCTTGCAGCTTGTTTGGGAATCAACAAATCAGCATAATGAGTCACAAAAGGATTTTATAAATGAGATAATTTAACAAATGTGAATTTTGCATGTTACACATCATAATGGTATTTTCATAGAATCTTTTTGTCAGTGTGTGTTGAGTCACAAAGCAAAATATACTTGTGTCTATGGTTCTTTATCAAAAAAATGTTAAAAGCTGCTGTTCTGTATCATGCTTTCGACACAGGAAGAAAAAATAAGTCTATGCACGTCAACTCAATGGGCTACACACTCATGACTGCCTTTTAAATTAGCTTAATGGGAAGAAACTGGGACACTTCCTGCCAATGTAGTGAATGTGTTACACTTTGCAGTTTCTCAGATAGGAAGTGCTCCAGATTTTTGCCCAGTGTGAAACTCAGTCTTTGCAGTGTGCCCCTTTAACTACATTAATTCTCTACCTCCCTCTGCCAACTCCTAAAAGGACTATGAAGTCATCGTTTTGAATACAGAGAACAAGCCTTCATTGTCTTCTGCCCGAGCAGGCAAATTTTGGGCACAGATGTGCCCACTGGGGCAACTTTAGAAAAGCAGGCAAGAAGCCACTGTGCCACTAGCTCCAGGCCTGGTGCCAGGCTTCCTTTTTGCAAACATTCTGAGGGATGAGCCCCTCAAAGGCAACTCCTCAAGGCTCACCAGCGTCTGTCTTCATACGGAGACCCAATTATTCAGGGACAATAAACACTGTGGGAAAAATTGCATTTGGCTCTACCAATGCTGGACTGTCACATCTGCTTTCCTATCATGGCAGCTGTGGGTCTGAATCCCTACATGTGACATAAACACACAAACAAACAAATAAACCTGGAAATGGCTTCTTTATTTATTGAAAATTCCCAGGCGTGAGTTCTAGCAAGGCTCTAGTGCACATTGTCAGTGTCCAAATGTGGAGTTTCCTCTGCGTAAATTGACTCAGGAAAGACATTATCAGTATGTTGATGAAGGTAAGGATTTGGCTCCACTCTCCTGTCTCAGATCCTGATCTCTGGGCCTTGGAGAGTTGAAGGGTGTTGTCTGTGATTTGTCTCTGTGAAGAAATGTCTTTTCCTTAATGCAAGAAGTCCTGGGAAGGTGAAATAGATGAGATCTGGGTAAACCTAGGGTAAAGGTGCAGCAAATGGGAGGAGATGGGAGATGAGGCTGTGAGGGAATGGGGTGGTCAAGTTAGGGGTGGGATGGAGTGGGGCAGCAATGAAAGAGATATCTTGATAGAGGGAGTCACTATTGGACTTGGGAAAAACCTGATGCTAGGGAAATTCCCAGGAATCTACAAGAATGACCCCAGTTGAAATCCTAGGAATAGTGAAAAGGGTGACTGAACTGGTTTTCCCTGTAAACAAATTGGTGACTACCCCAAAGGTCATCATAGAACCTTCATCCAATAACTGATAGAAGTGGATGCAGAGATCCAGAGCTAAGCACTGGGCTGAGCCACCAGAGCCCAGTTAAAGAGATGTAGGAGGGTTTATATAAACAAGGTGGGGAACTCAAGAACATGATGGGGAAACCCACAGAGACTAGAACTTGTGGGAGCTCACGGACACTAGACTAACAGCTGGGGCGCCGGCATGGGACCTAAAGAGGCTCTCTGCATGTGGGTGACAGTTTTGTAGCCTTGTCTATCTGTAGAATCCGTGGCAGGGGTCCAGGATCTATCCCTGGTGAATTAGTTGATTTTTTGAAGTCCATTTCATATGATCATATGCTTTGCTCAACCTTGATGTGGGGGTTGGGTGGCTTGGTCTTGCCTCAACTGAATGTGCCATGCCTTGTTGACTCCCCATAGGAGGGCCTTACCCTTTCTGAGAAGAAGATGAGGGTGGGTTGGAAAAGGTGGGATGGAGAGGGAGGAGGGAAGGGAGAGGGAACTGTAGTTGGTATGTAAAATGAATTAAGAAAAAGTCAACATTGAGTTTGTAAAATTTCTGTCTCTAGGATATCTTTGGGGTTCTCTCTCTCTGTCTCTGTCTCTCTGTTTCTCTGTCTCTCTCTCTGTTTCCCCATCTCTCTCTGTCTCTCTCTGTCTCTCTGTCTCTGTCTCTCTCTGTCTCTCTCTCTCTCTCTCTCACACACACACACACCAGATTTTGGTAGAGCATTGCTGTTTTTCTAAATCTTCTTCCCTGTGTTTCTTTAGATTCTAGGAAACAAAAGTATGTGTAAGGCTCGATTGCACTAACCATGTGAATATATGTATTCACCTAGTTTTAGTTTCTCTGTTTTTGGTGTTGATTTTCTATTTCCAGTTGCACAATATCAGAGAGGTTTTAGAAATTTTATTTGGTGTGAAGAATGCCACAAGATCTACCATGACTTATGACTACAAAACTTCATGGGAAAAGACATTTTGGAGCCTGTCCTAGATCTAATTTTTGTAGACCAGGCTGGCCTTGAACTCACAGAGATCCACCTGTCTCTGCCTCCCAAGTGCTGGAATTACAGGAGTTTACCACCACTGCCCGATGACATGCTGAACTCTTAAAGAGAGATGTGAGGTCAAAGATGTCTGAATACTTTCATATTGGAGACATAATAAAGGGTTGAGAAACTGCTGCAGAAGTCAGAAGACCTGAGCTGATATAGGATTCTGCAGGTTTTTCCTAAGCCTCAGACTCACGGTGTGTATCACTCTCTGTTGAATGAGAGTCCTATGCTGGGTTTAACATACAAGCCTGTTGAAACACCTTATAAGGGTTCTTGATAGGATGAAAAGAAAAAGACTGAGGGGAATGCATACATGAAAGCTAAGGGGGAGCTCGGATGAGATCACCTTTTATTTCTTCCTTCCAGGACAGGCTTATGGGCAAGTTTTCAAGTGAGTCAAGTTTTCCACCTTTGTGAGTCTTCTCCATAACATCCCTCCTGGATCTTACTCACAAAGCTGCTCCGTGTGCTCAGGCTCAGTGACCCCCCCCACTGGGGCATAGACACACTGCTCAGACATTTCCTCTACTTACTAGTGTCTTCTACCAACACCCATCTGTCCTGGAAACAGTTTCTGCAAAAAGTTCCTAAACTTTAAATTCCTCAGAACCCCTGTCTTTATTTATCTGGTAAACTAATTATAGCCAAGGATAACTGACAGAAGAGACAGAGAGAGAGAGAGAGAGAGAGAGA
>NC_022016.1:6526319-6533503 GCF_000317375.1 Microtus ochrogaster
AGAGAGAGAGAATGAACTGAAATTATTCAGAGCCCAATGAGCGGCACCAGCTAGTGAGTGATAACTTTCCCTTAAACATATGCCTTCTAGCTACAAACCACACTAAATTCTGGATTTCTCACAGCCCAGACATATGGCAGTGATCTGTCAAGCCATAGTGATAGTGACTCTGCATGCCTTGGTTTACTCAAAGATGATGAAAAAGAAAATCTAATAAACTAGGTGCCACAAAAATTCATTTTTTCACAGGCTAGACTAAGATGTCTGAGACTGAGACCTCTAGGATCCAGTGTCTGATGAGGGTTCTTTTCTGGGTTACAGATGATCACCCCCTTTTGTTCCTCACATACCAGAGGCAGAGAGAAGAAGCAAGCTATTTCCAGTGTTCTGTGAGCGCTATTAGTCAATATTATGGACTCCCTTCTCATGACTGCATTGTCAAGGCCCTCATTTCCTGATAACCTCCAAACCCTTCTATTTACCCACTCCTTGCTCTCATTCAACATCCCAACCCACTTTTCCATTAATAGTTGCTACATATATATCCTTAAATATATAATGCAGCCTACTAGGTTTATAGTACATTATTCACATGTGTGTTTTCAGGGCTAACCACTGGGCATTGGATAGTCAATTAGTGGGCTCTTCCCTGAAGGAGACTATTTCTCTAGCTCTCAGTGTTCCTGTGGTTCTTCGTGTAGGAATGAGGGACCATGGACTTCCCTACTCAAGTTAACATGTCTGGTGTTGTCATTGTTCAGCTCACGTTTAGGCAGCCAGGTTGGTGACACGTTAAGGTTGTAGCTTCTGACATTACCAAGAAACCCAGTCTGACAGGAAACTCCTTGATCTTTTACTTTTTATGATTTTTCTACCCTCTTTTCCACAGTATTCCTGGAGCCTTTGATATGGGACTGTTTTGTAGATGTCTCGACTGGGATATGGTGTGGGATTCCCCTCTGTATGCTGTGAGTAAGTTTAATTGCCATTGGTTAATAAAAAAGCTACTTTCAACCAATGGCTTAACAGAGTACAGCTAGACAGAAAATTGGAACAGAGATGTAGAGAGACAGTAAGTGGAGTCAAATAGATGCCATGAAATTGCAGAAGGAGATAGACATGTCCCAGTACCTTCCCGGTAAACCATGAGCCTCATGGTAAAATATAAACAATAGAAATGGGTTAATTCATGATTTAAGAGCTAGCTAGAAATACACGTAATCTATTGGCCAAATAGTATTGTAATTAATAAAGCTTCTGTGTGCTTATTTTGGGTTGGGCAGCTAGAAACAAATAAGCAGTCTCCATTTATAGGGACTGAACTCCAAAACTCTGAATTTTGATCAGTGTGGTTTTCTATACTGGTTTCCATCCATTGCAAAAAGAAATTTCCTTGATGATGGTGAAGACTCCATTTCTCTGTGAGTATAAGCACTAATATGTAGAATATAGCTAGGAATGATTCTGGTTTAGTAACATGGTAGTTGTTTGTTCTCCTCCTAGAACCACAGGTTCGCTAGACCTATGTAGTTAGCTAGGTTTCCAGCATCAAGTATGGTTTCCCTCCTGTTGAACAGGTCTTAAGTCTAATTAGAGAACTGTCGATTTTCACCAAGGTATGTGTGCCACTATTGCACTCTGAGGGCTGTCGCGCTGTGCTGCTCACTCTTGTGGGTGAGACTATGGAATGCTTCCCTCTTTTAAAAGTTTGCATGACTCCTTCTGGAATCATGAAAGCTGGTCATTAGGGATGAGGCTTAATGAATCTTTCCTCTGGAATCCATGTATTGCTAGCCATCTGCTGAAAGGCTTAGAAACATCTCTTCACATATTACCAGCCTATATCAAGGCAGTTCAGGACACAAGGCAGATATTCATCCCTATTTACAAGTCTGCTATCAGATTCTGCTATCAGATTCTGGCAGTGCAGTGCAGAGAAAGTAGGGAAGCAAAAGATCCAGTACTGCTATCGAGAAGTTCAGAATTAGCCAAGGCAGGGACAAAGCAGGGAGCCCAGAAAATGATGCAGGAACCACAGCCTGGGAATCAGAGAAGGCCTCCTGGACAGGAGCTGCCTTCCTTAGGAATTAAAGTGGTTATACAGCTAAGACAGTCCATCCTCAGCCCATAGCTACTTTCTTCCATCTCTCAGAATCTTCAACAAGCATATCATTTCCTTCTTGGAAAATATTTCAATCAACCATCTCTGATCCTAACAACACCCATGTGGTTACAAAATTTTCCCAACTACTTTACATCCTAAAACGAACAATTGTAGTTAAGAACCAGGAAGTTGATTTTTTATAGCTCTAGATACATGTACTAGGTACAGCTGATTCCACTTAGCTAGTCAGTTACAGGAGAAGCCAGATCTTATCTATCTAATGTCTTTCAATGACAAGACAGTCAATAGAATTCAGCATCAAAAAATACTTGGTTTAAATTCCAACTCTCTTGCTCAATTATATGACTTTAAAAGATTATCTGAGTCTAATAAATAAATCTCTTTGTTTTCACACTCAGTATTGGAACTGTATCTCCTATGTCCATAGTGATATCTAAATGTAAAAATGAACACGATAGGTTGTCAACACATGTTTGCTCCTAATAGCAATGGTAGCAGGAGTGAGTGGATCCCTTACTGTATGCCAATCATTGGGCTAAAAAACTGCATTATGCCATCTCTTAATTCATACATTGTTTTTTTGAAAATGGATCATCATTCCGATTTAATAGAAGAGAACATAGGGGCTTAGAAAACTCCAACAATGTACCTAGTGACACATACCAGTCTACAGTAGAGTTGTGCTCTAGGCTCACTTCCTCCCAGACATCACCACCTAAGCTCTAACATAGCCCCACTTCTCACATGTGGTCTCCAGATTTCCCCAGAGTGAGAAATGCAATGGCCTTGAAAAGTTACTGAAGTTATGCGACACACCCCACTGATCATTACTCACCATGCCAGGCTGAGACACTCTTTCTTAAAACAAAGTCTTCTCACCAGAGTTAGGCAACAAGACCCTCAGTTCCACTGGATTTTCTAACTGGAAGTGATGTGTAATGAGACAATATAAAAATGTTCACAATGTCTGATACCACTCCTTCTTTTTCCAGTAACTTGGCTTTTCCATTCAGACCCAAAAGGTAAGAAGATCAACAAACTCCCAGCTTGTCATTAGACTATTCTCCTCCAGTGAGGGCCACAGATACCAGATAACACACGTGAACTCTGCAGTAAGCCAGAGAATGAAGTATCATATGTTCTGGCTCTAGTTCTTATAGTATTGTGTAAATGTACAGTTTCCAGGTTACAATCATGCATAACTAGATGATATAACCTCCATTTTCCCAGGATCTACACTACTCTGAACCAGCTATTAGAAAAACTGAATTAGGAGCTTAACTGACTAAACTAATGGGGATAAAAATGGAAAATACAATGCTATAATCACTAAAAATTAGAAAAGTTGTAGTGTCCAACAGAATGGAAAAACATAAATTTTAAATATGCAAGCCATATAATGGTTCTAAATCTACCCCTTCTTAACTGGTATTGTATCCACACATTGTCTATAATTTCCCTTATCTTCTTTAGAATATTACCCTGAGAGGATGGGTATAAAAGAAACAGAATTTTGGAGAACTTATTTTTTGCCAATAACTTTATCAGGTGCTTATTTCACAGTTTTCCAAACATTCCTCACAAGATCGCAAATCACAATCTCCTTAGCAGACAAGAATAGTTAAGTTTGTTGAAGGTATGCAACCCACACAAGGAATATGTCTTGGACATGTGTATGCTCAGGGTTTTAGGTCCTGTGACCCTGACTTTTTCAACAAATAGAACAATATTCTGAAAATGAAGTAAAAAAATACCAAATAATAAGCTAGGTCAAGAGCTTGGATGCTTCACAATTCGAATGATATATCTTACAAAAACATGGCAGTCTATTTTTACTACAGAAAAAGTTTTTAAAGATATTGCTGAGACTTTTGGGGTGTAGCTTCTCTGACATCAAATGACAACCTAAACAAGACCTGAACAAGGACAGCAACAATGAGCATGCTGACATGGAAGGGGAAATTTCATCAATCTGGGTAACCAAGGAGTGCTGGGAACAAGAGACAATATTTTCCTCAAGGAAAGGCCCCAAAGCAAGGTCTCCAATACCAAGAGGTCAACCCTGAAATCATACACATACAAGTAATATTAGCTAGACTGAGAATGTGGCAATTATATATTTAGGAATATACATATGCATATATGTATATGTAACAATGGTTAAGTAGAGGCTATGAATTTGAGAGAGAGCAAGAGGGGGTTCATGTGCAGAGTTAGAGGGGAGAAAAAGAGAAGAATGGTATTTTATTCATATATAGTTAATTTAAAAAATCATTTTCAAAAGGTGTTTGCCTTCCTGAGCCTCCAAATGATGTTAGATGATAGAGTTCCCTGGGCTTGTTAGAACCCAATCTGTGACACACCGGTTGATTCATTTCATGACTAATGTTTCTTTTTGCTTTGTATCAAGCACCATATGAGGCCCAAAGCCACAAGATTTGCAAGAATAAAGTGTCTAGCTGGAAGTTGGAACCCATGGGCGCTTGAGGGGGAAAAAGAGTGAAGACATGAGAACCTAATAAGATTCAGACCCTGTATTCAAAGAACTGAGAGTTAACACTAAATTGAAAATGGAACAATGCATAATAACAATAATACAAAAGAGTGACTGCCATGTTTGATACAGGTTCAAAATATCAGCAACTTGGTAATTTCAGCAGATTCATGGTTCAAATTTAACTGATAATTAAGAATAGTTCAAAATTGTAAGCCTAAATATTAATACCAAAATTTATGGTAACCCATTCATAAGATATACCTTTTGGACCCAGCTTTAGCTTTCTCAAGCACAACATACACAATAATATAAAAACATTCACTGACCTAGAGATCATAGATCATGTGTCCTCACAATACCCAAACTCTCCTATCCAGTACGTATTTAATAAAAGAAAGTTCTCATGTGATTATGCCCAAAATATCTTAAAATCAGTGAGAGAGCATTTCATTTTACAACAGATAGGCTGGGAAGTGGAGAAAGAGGAAAAAGAGGTTAAAGATCAGAGAAGTTGAGTGCCTGAGAGCACAAGAAGATCTGGGGGCCACGAGTGAAGCTGAATGTCATGCATGTGCTTTACCCAGGCGTTCTACCCCCATGCGAGTGAAGCTGAATGTCATGCATGTGCTTTACCCAGGCGTTCTACCCCCATGCGAGTGAAGCTGAATGTCATGCATTTGCTTTACCCAGGCGTTCTCCAACCCCCATACGAGTGAAGCTGAATGTCATGCATGTGCTTTACCCAGGCGTTCTCCAACCCCCATACGAGTGAAGCTGAATGTCATGCATGTGCTTTACTCAGGCGTTCTCCTACCCCCATGCCAGAAAACAGGGCTTAATTCTTAGTGTCTACAGACAGAAATGTAAGTGTGCTTTTTAAGAATGGGCTTATCTCAAAGTAGTATGTCAAAGGAACATTTGAATATGAATGCACAGACGTATACACCAGGCAAGGAAAAGGCAATGGACTTGCAGTATATGAAGGAGAAATAAAAATCAATTTTATGATAACTTTTTACAGAAATCTCTGACATCCAAGTCACCCAGTTTTTTGTGTACTGAACGCACATCTGCGTGTGTTTATTACTGCTGGCAAGTGGGTGTGCTGGTCATCATCCCTGTGTGCAGTCCATTCTACCACTGGCCCTGTCTAAGTGATGGTCCTACATCTGTCAGAAGACTCACAGCTGGGATATGCTAAGCCGGTGCCGAATGACAGCAAGGATTTCTTAGAAGTCTGGCCACCCACTTCAACATTCTGTATAACTCTTCTCCAAAAAGTATTAAGAAAGATACAGATGGTGAAATCTATCTTTTTACCTCCCGAAAAGCCATATCCTGTCTAGATGTTCTTGGCTTTGAATCCAGCCGTTTCCCACAGTCTCCCCTCCTGGACCAGGTGGAGATGAAGTCAGACTCTGGCTCCCCCAGCACAATCCCTTACAACTCAACGCAGCCTCAGCTCTCCCACACCATGGGAGGTGGGACCATGCTCACAAGGAGGAAAGGAAAAGGGAACAGAAAGGAGATAGCACAGCCAGTCAAAGTCAAACTCTCCCTAACTTTGTAAGTGACAGTACTGTGTGTCCGTCTCTGTACTCTTACATGAAGGAGCACACCTTCTGAGAGCCATTAGTTCTCTCTGAAAGAGCCACATGACCTGTTCTGACCAAGAATGAACAGAAGTGATATGGAGACAAAGTTGATCCAGACATTCAATGTGTGATTTTTCTCTACTCCTTCTGCTCAGGTTCCAGACTGAGGCTTTTCACTCACCTCACGTCCAGTCTGAGACAGTCACAATTTAACCACAAAGCCAAATTGCCCAGTTGGAGATATCAAAATGTGGTCAGCTGTTGACAGCTAAGTGACATTTGTTACTCAAGTGTAGCTTAAACTGTTCCAATAACCTCCCTGAAATGTATATTCTCTCTCTACCCCTCCTCTTCCCTCTCCCCTCCTCCTCCCCTTCTCCCTCTCTCTCTTTCTGTGTGTCCCTCTCTGTTTTCATCTCTCTCTAGGTTTTTAAAGGCTATTTTATTGTACTGTTACCACAGCATATTGTACACATGTTTACTAACTATCTCCCACCAAGACATCAGGCTTGATCTATACTTTTACATTTCCCAGTATGAGTGTCATGCTTAACAGATAAATGCCTGTTGAGATGAAACTGAATTTGTTTATTCTTTCAGTGAATGTTTTATGTTATCCTTCTTTGAGTGTGACATGACTTACTTAGAAAGAATAAAGAAACAAAGCAAATGCCAACGCTGACTTCATAACTCCCAGAGCAGCAGAACTCATGTGGAAGGCGTTCACTTACTCAGCTAACACTAACACACGTTCTTGATGTCGTTCTCCATCCCACACTCTCTATAGAAACTCAAGAAGGAACCAAGAGGGCCCACACGACCTGACCCAGGGAATAGACATAAGTGAATATAGTATTTCCTATGGAAACCCCTACTGATCTAATAAAAAGATGGAATACAGACGAAGTGGCCTAACTCTCCCTTCCCTACCTGACTACGAGTGTGAGTTCTTTTTTTTTTTTTTTTT
>NC_022016.1:6533699-6537241 GCF_000317375.1 Microtus ochrogaster
AACCACAACTGCTAACACGAGACAATGCCAGAGAAAAAACAGTAAAGATTCCAGCCTTAACATCCATGCCAGACTTCTCCATAAGTAAAAACAGCAACCTCTGCATTTTCTGCCTTTAGTCATATTTTCTGTCACTGATAACCAGGAAAAATAGGTTGCTTATTTTTGGAACACCAATTTTTACCTTCCTTCCCTGTTATCTAACCCAGCCCCTACATTCATCCTTGAGCCTCACTTTGAGCACAAAAGTGAGATCCATTCAGCACACATCAATAAAGCAAGCTGCATTCATCGTCTATAAATGGCGCTTTGTATTTTGCCTACACCTCTTAAATTCTGGCACACACTCTCGGGTATTTGATTTTTGTAAGTATACCTCAGCTATTCAAGTAGATCTGTATTTGCACATACTTTTAAGCTTTATCCCATATGAACATGAAAATCCCTCTTGTATCATTCCAGGTCGGTTGCAGATCTTCAGGATCTCCCATATATTTCATATTGTTGGATATCCTCAAACCCAAGAGACTCCACATGAATAGGTTGTAGTTGTGTAATCCTGGCAATCTAAAATATTTTCTTTAAGAATCACCTGCCAACTCCCATTCTTCACTTTGGCACTGAATTTGAACTAAATGTGTTCCTTGCTTGGCCTCTGTAAACTGTCCCTTATCCCACTAAACCCTGTCCTCCCAACTATCTAGGACAACCAAGAAGCCAACAGATATTCCATTGTATAAAATTGTCTAAGAGAGCCAGACCCTGGCTTAAAGCCCTAACATACAGATACTGAACAAAGAAGGAAGTGATGACCATGACTCTTTCAAGAACGGAAATTGAAAAGTGCTTGTTTTATACAACAATGAAAGTTGGTCAAGCCAACACAAAATGCAAGCACACTAGGTGCCATGTTCACAGTAAAATTGAGCTGGCGCTATAAAGTTAATCAAGAAATAAGCAAATTGGTTGATCCCTACCATCAAACCAAGTACCCTTTCTGAAATTTTGAAAAATAAAAATTATACATTATTTGGCAACCCAGAAGAGAAATAACAGATTATAAAAGTCATAATGTAGATGAAACTTAGATAAATCAAAATTCAACTCTGAAAGTCCAATTTCTTAACTCATAGGAAATATCTCTGGCAGATGATCAGATAACTCAGTTGGAAGAAATAATTGTATTGCAGACTGCAAGCAAAAGTGACTCAAAGGAAACGTGGGCGAACTCAGCGTTGCAGTCAAGAAAGAGTACTTCCTGGTCACACTACATGCGTTTCCCTGCGATGAGCTCAGAAAAGGATTAAAAATTTGCTCCCTGCCATAGAGAAGCTGAACAGCTGCAGCTCATTTTCTGTTCCTGTCATGAAAGTTAGAGGGAAAAAGCCGGGGCAGGAATTCCAGGATGTGATGCTGAGAGATGCCATGTTCGTTAGTGGGGTCATGAGAGTCATTCATGATTCCCAAGCTGAAAACACGAGTTAGGGAAGCCTTGCTGTGAGAAAAAGATAAATTGATTGAAAGAAGCATTCCCTCTGTTTAATTTAAAACTGGGGAAAGGGCACCATGGTTGTGCTGCTTAGATCCTAAGTCTGAAACCATGGGAGCTTATTAGCTCTAGCTGTCTTTCTGAGTAAATTTTGATAAGTGCTTGGCCCTCTCTGGGTTTTACTTGACACCAATACCAATTCTAACATGAATGATTAGGCCACTCTCAAGCTTCCTCCAGGCTTAAATATGTGGCCATAAAGAAAAATAGGTAACCACTATTATGGATTTAAGGGATCTGATGATTGATGATCCTTTATCCTTCTATCCTCAAAATTAGAGCAAACTACACAATTGAAATTAGAGTTACATTTAAGTAAAAATAGCAAATTGTCAATTTTATTAGAAAAAAATTGTGGTTGGAGATGAGATAGGTTTGTAAAATCTTGATTAACAACACTGCTCCTGAAATTACCATATGAAAACACCTGATGGTTATCAAGTATCCTTTCAAACCTATACCAGGCAGAGCCTGTATTTCAACCACATGGAAGGAAACAGATCAGAACAGAGACCCTTGTAAGCTGATTTGCCAAGGATGCATGGACCAGCTAGCCAGAGCTTCTGCAGCTCTGTAGGCACCAGAATCAGAAGTGAGCTTGTTGATATGCAGGTGGCTGGGCCCTGAGTGTCCTATTCCATAAGGACCCACAGAGTGTCCTATCCCATAAGGACCCACAGAGTGTCCTATCCCATAAGGCTGGGTGGACTCTGGAAATCTGCATTTCTTTTAAGTTTAAGATTTTTTAAATTAATTTTTTATTTTATTGAGGTATCCAGTTTTGTTTGCTCCCCTTCCTTCCTCCCCCCTCCCCTTCAACCCTCTCCCATGGTCTCCATGCTCCCAATTTACTCAGGAGATCTTGTCTTTTTCTACTTCCCATGTAGATTAGATCCACATATGTCTCTCTCAGGGTCCTCATTGTTGTCTAGGTTCTCTGGGATTGTGAATTGTAGACTGGTTTTCTTTGCTTTATGTCTAAAAGCCACTTATGAGTGAGTACATATTACATTTGTCTTTCTGGGTCTGGGTTACCTCTGTCAATATGGCATCCATTTGCCTACAAATTTCAAGATGTCATTAGAAAATCTGCATTTCTAACACTCTTCCTGATTGTAGCCCTTCTAATGACCCTAGAAATATGGAAGTCTTCATAGCTAATCAAGCAATTCTGCATCTTCTCTCCTAACTAAGTCACTCTTTTTATACTGGCCAGGGGAGGTTGGTGAAGGACACAGGAAAAGATCAGTAATTTCTGGCATCTGAAGCAACTCTAGCCAATGTCCACTAAGTGGAGTGAGAGATGGGTGCACGCATCCACCTACCAAGAGTTATTTCATTTTTCATGGGACTTGCATGGACATAGAGCACTGATTTACTGGAGAAAATATTTCTTAAAGGAATTGTAACTGTCCTTTACTGTCTTAACTGTAATAAAAGTAGTAATTACCAAAATTAGACATTCAATCCTTCCCATTAAAACTTAAGCTTGCTGATTTTCAAAATTTCTGACCGTAATGAAATGAGTAGTGAACCACGGGAATCAGTTTAACCTTTAAAACACTGGCAATGCTGAGTTAGATCTGCCCAGGGGACTCACATGGGATCCTTTGTTTGAAGTAATTCTCGACATTTTTAAAAGAATGTCAGTTGGAATTAAGGATGTAGATCATTAGTAGAGTGTTTTCCTAAACTCGGACTTACTCCTCAGTTTTTCATAAACCAAACCATACCAGTGTGGTTATCCAGGCCTTTAACACTAGCTCTCAGGAGGTAGAGGCAAGAAAAGCAAAAGCTCAGTTTTATTTTGGCTGTATAGTAAAGTAATGAGAATAGCCTGGGCTTTTTGTCTCAAAGAAATGAGGAAATAAGTAAAGGAAAGAAGAATGGGAGAGAGGGAAGAAGGGAGGGAAGGATGGTGAAAAGGAGGGAAGAGGAGAGGGGAAGAAGGAAGGAAGGAAGGAAGGAAGGAAGGAAGGAAGGAAGGAAGGAA
>NC_022016.1:6537455-6575461 GCF_000317375.1 Microtus ochrogaster
AAAATGAGTACAGTAGGTGATACATATCAGTACTGTAGCCCACTTTGGTTTGGTTTTGTTCTGTTTGTTTTTTTAAAGTAGCTTTAGGCCTGCCACATTGTCTCTCTGACCCTCTTTTCTTCAGTTTTCAAACTCACAGATGTTAACATCTATACACAGCTAAAGGGCCTGTGCCCCATTACCTCTCTCTGGATACCCTTCAGCACTTTCTATTTCTGCAGCTCTCATGCTGCATTCTGATTAAGAGTCCTTAGAAGCAGGGCTACATAGATGGCTCCTCAGTTTAGCCACTGGGTATTCTCCAGAGGACCCAGGTTCAGTTCCCAGCCCCCAGACTGTAGCTCACAATCATCTGTAACTTCAGTTCCAGGATATCTGTCACCTTCATACAAATGCACATCAAATAAATGGAAATAAATTTAGCAAAAAGATAACTGGCTGAAAAGAGAAAAGAAAGCCCTTTGAATCAAGCGATTTAATTTGTCTTACTTATTAGGTAAAAGAAGGAAGGAAATTCGTGGATGATTAGAGGTGGAATGTTGGTGAAATGCTGAATGTCATCTCTGTCTTTTTTCAGCTTCAGCTTCAGCTGACTTGATTAACGGAGAAGTTGAGAGTCCCTCTCACCCCCAGGGCTGGAGACGAGATCGGTCTACTATGCATTCAGCTTCAGCTTCAGCTGACTTGATTAACGGAGAAGTTGAGAGTCCCTCTCACCCCCAGGGCTGGAGACGAGATCGGTCTACTATGCAGACAGCTGGAAGGAATTTAAACTTTCATCCAGCTTAGAATTTCTCTCCAGGTTGAAAAAGCTAAATCAAGTCAAACTGTGTCCCCATCAAACATTTAAGAGAAATAATCCCTGCCATGCAACCAGTATGAGAGCAGTGCTTCTCGGCCTTCTTAAGAGGAATCTAGGAGGAGAAATCAGGTCAGGAGGAAACAGCAGACATAACTGGAATAGAAATAAGGTGTGTCACGGAACACTTTAAAATCCATTCATCAGACAGGAGTGGGAGTCGAATGATACCCAAAGGCGGGAGCCAGATATTAAATCAAAGCAAAGCATCAAACGTCAGCAGCTATGAAAAGTCAAGCCCAAAAATCAAACCACTACAAATGTGAAGGGCAGGGAAGGGAGAATCAAGTGATCCAAGCAGAAGAATGGTTCAGACGTAGTTTCAGACAGGACCAATGAACACAACCTATTTCAATGAAGATAATGGTAAAGTAGAGCCAAAACACGGTCACTGGCTTGACCTCAGTGAGAACATGCATAGGAAATGGGCGAGGGTGGGAAGAAATCTCATTAAGATGAAACGGCGTGTGAAGGAAATGAGAAGAGGTAGGTGATAACATAGACTGTGGGGGTAAATTTAACAGAGCCTGAAGCTGGATATGTGACCAAAAACATGGAGATTAAAAAGAAAGAAATGGTAAGGGAAAATGAAGAAACATACATACGAAGGTGAAAAGAAAATGCCACAGGGCACAGCAGAAGACAGAAAGGTTCAGGCTTCTGTGGGGCTCTTAGGTGAACTAATGATTGTCTTATTGCAGGATGCATATCCATGTATTTGGTCACAAGCCTGAAGGACCAGCACACAGAAAGGTCTCTTTTCCCTCTGGACATATTCTCTAGCACAATGTTTATTCAGTTGAAATATTTGTGGAGACAGCTTTACTTGTAGTTGGATGTGCCCTTGCGTTTTTTAGCAACAATGCTGATGGATTGGAAAGATGAGGACAGATGTAGGATGTGTGGTGTCAAGGAGGGAATGCTGAGGCCAGGCCAGCGGTGAAGGTACTGAGATTTCTGTAGAGATGATTGGACAGAATCTGATTTGGGAATAGGAATATGTGCATCCTGACATAAAGTGACATTCCCAGGTGTGCAATCAGAAGGGAGCATTTGCCCCCAACATCTTCTTCCTCTGTGCTTGGTGTTACAGGATTGTCAGGGATGCTGACCAAGAAAAAAATGGAAATGCTTTTCCCCATTTTACCCTGAACTCTCAAACACAGTGTGTGACCTGGTCCCTTTAACATTTCTTTCTATATTTGTTGTCCTTGACTGCTCTATGTAAACATACTTCATTTTTTTTTATTGATTTCTATTGAGCTCTACATTTTTCTCTGCTCCCCTCCCTGGCTCTCCTCTTCCCTTCAACCCTCTCACATTGGGAACCTTCCCTATGTTCACAATTTACTCAGTATATTTTGTCTTTTTCTACTTCTAATGTAGATTACATCTATGTAAGTCTCTCTTAGTACTCATTGTTGTCTAGGTTCTCTGGAATTGTGATGTGTGGGGTGGTTTTCTTTGCTTTGTGTTTAAAAAGTGCTCATGAGTGAGTATATGTGATAATTGTCTCTCTGGGTCTGGGTTACCCCACTCAAAATGATGTTTTCTAGCTCCATCCATTGGCCTGCAAAATTCAAGATGTCATTATTTTTACACAGTACTCCATTGTGTAAATGTACCACTTTTTTTTATCCATTCTTCAGTCAAAGGGCATTTAAGTTGGTTATGACAAACAATGCTGCTATGAACATAGTTGAACACATGTCCTTGTGGCACGATTAAGCATCCTTTGGATATATACCCAAAAGTGGTATTACTGGGTCTTGAGGAAGGTTGTTAATTTTCTGAGAAATTGCCACACTGACATCCAAAGCGGCTCTACCTACTTGCATTCCCACCAGCAATGCAGGAGTGTTCCCTTTACCCCACAACCTCTTCAGCATAAGTTGTCATAAGTGTTTTTGATCTTGGCTATTCTTACGGGTATAAGATGGAATCTCAGAGTTGTTTTGATTTGCATTTCTCTGATGACTAAGGATGTTGAACATTTCTTTAAGTGTCTTTCATTCATTATAGATTCTTCTGTTGAGACTTCTCTGTTTAGGTCTGTACTCCATTTTTTATTAGATTATTTGCTCTTTTAGATGACCAATTTCTTGATTTCTTTGTATATTTTGGAAATCAACTCTTTGTTCAATGTGGGGTTGGTGAAGATCTTTTTCTGTTCTTTAGGCTGCCATTTTGTCTTGTTGATCGTGTCCTTTGCTCTACAGAAGCTTTTCAGTTTCAGGAGATCCCATTTATTAATTGTTATTCTCAGTGTCTGTGCTATTGGGGTTATATTTAGGAAGTGGTCTCTTGTGCCAATGCGTTCAAGTGTACTTTCCACTTCCTCTTCTATAAGGCTCAGTGTGGATGGCTTTATCTTGAGGTCTTTGATCCAATTGGACTTGGATTTTGTGCATGGTCATAGACATGAATCTATTTTCATTCTTCTACATGTTGATATCCAGTTATGCCAGCACCATTTGTTAAATTTGCTTTCTTTTTTCCATTTGATATCTTTTGCTTCTTTGTCAAAAGTCAGGTTTTCAAAGGTGTGTGGATTAATATCCGGGTCTTTTGTCTCCATTGGTTCCATTGGTCCTCCTGTCTGTTTTTATGCCAATACCAGGCTGTTTTCAGTACTGTAGCTCTGTAGTAGAGTTTAAAGTCAGAGATTGTGATGCCTCAAGAAGTTTTTTATTGTACAGGATTGTTTTGGATATCCTGGGTTTTTTGCTTTTTAATATGAAGTTGAGTACCATTCTTTCGAGGTCTGTGAAGAATTTTTTCTGGGATTTTGATAGGCATTGCATTGAATCTGTAGATTGCTCTTGGTAAGATGTCATTTTTACTATGTTAATTCTGCCTACCCAAGAGCATGGGAGATCTTTCCACTTCCTGGTGTCTTCTTCAATTTCCTTATTCAAATATTTAAAGTGCTTGTCATACAATTCTTCCAATTGTTTTGTTAAAATTACTCTGAGATATTTTATGCTATTTGTGGCTATTGTGAAGGGTGATGTTTCTCTGATTTCTTTCTCAGCCCTTTTATCATCAGTATAAAGAAGGGCTAATAATTTTTTTGAGTTAATCTTGTATCATACTACATTAATGAAAGTGTTTAGAAGTTGTAGAAGTTCTTTGGTACAATTTTTGGAGCGCTTATGTAAACTATCATATCATCAGCAAATAGTGAGAGTTTGACTTCTTCTTTTCTGATTTGTATCCCCTTGATCTCCTTTTGGTGTCTTATTGCTCTTGCTAGGACCTCAAGAACTATATTGAATAGATATGGAGAGAGTGGACAACCTTGTCTTGTTCCTGATTTCAGTGGGATCTCTGGTAGTTTCACTCCATTTAGTTTGATGTTGGCTGTTAGCTTGCTGCATATTACCTTTATTATGTTTAGGTATGTTCCTTGTATCCAACTCTCTCCAAGACCCTTATCATGAATGGATGTTGTATTTTGTTGAAAGATTTTTCAGCATCTAATGAGATGATCATATAGTTTTTATTTTTCAGTTTGTTTATAAGGTGGATTACATCGACAGATTTTTTTTATGTTGAACCATCCCTGCATCTCTGGGATGAAGACAGTTTGATCATGGTGGATGTTGGTTCTGATGTGTTCTTGGATTCGATTTGTCAGTATTTTATTAAATATTTTTGCATCAATGTTCATGAGTGAAATTGGTCTGTAATTCTCTTTGTTATTAATTTCTTTTTGTGGTTTGGCTATCAGGATAATTGTAGCCTTATAAAAAGAGTTTGTCAATGTTCCTTCTGTTTCTATTGTGTAAAACAATTTGAGGAATATTGGTGTTAGTTCTTCTTTAAAAATCTTGTAGCATTCTGAGCTGAAACCATCAGGTCCTTGACTTTTTTTGGTTGGGAGACTTTTGATGACTGTTTCTATTTCTTCAATAACTATAGGTCTTTTTAATTTGCTTATCTGGTCATGATTTAGTTTTGTTAAGTGATATTTATCCATAAAGTCGATCATTTCCTTTAAGTTTTCCAATTTTGTGGAGTACAGGTCTTCAAAATATGACCTGATGATTCTCTGTATTTACTCCATGTCTGTTGTCTTGTCCCCCTTTTAATTTCTGATTTTGTTAATATGAATATTCTCTTTCTGTCTTTTGGTTAGTTTGAATAAAGGTTTGTATATTTTGTTGATTTTCTCCAAGAACCAACTCTTTGTCTCATTGATTATTTGTACTGTTTTCTTTGTTTCTATTTTTTTTATTTCAGCTCTCAATTTGATTATTTCCTGCCATCTAGTTTTCTTGAATGAGTTTGCTTCTTTTTATTCTAAAATTTTCAAATGTTCTGTTAATTCACTAGTGTGGGATTTTTTTTCCAGCTTCTTTATATGGGCATTTAGTGCTATGAACTTTCCTCTTAACACTGCTTTCATTGTGTCCCATATATGTAGTGCAGTCATTTTCATTGAATTTTAGGAAGTCTTTAATTTCTCCCTATATTGCTTCATTGACCCATTGATAATTCAGGCAAGCGTTGTTTAATTTCCATGTGTTTGTTGGCTTTCTGGAATTAGTATTACTTTAATATTTTTTAATTAATTAATTTTTCTGTGTAGGTGTTTTGCTTGCCTCTGTGTATATCTGTGCACCGTGTGTATGTACTACAGGTGCCAGAATCCTGACTACACTTAAGTTTCTTCAAGGCTTTATGTACCAAGATTCTATATACATAGATGCAGATATTGCAATGAAGGAAGAAAATTTGGACGCAGGATAGGCCTCTTCTCCAAAGAGGCAACTGTACAAGTTGGAGTCACATAGAGTTGGGTGTCCATCCAATCTATGGGACTTCAATCTGAGGAATTAGGGATAAATCCCACCATCTATGTAAGACTCCATAAAATGATAATAGTAATTCCTAGCCATGTGATTGCAAAGAACTTTTCTGTTAAGTGTCTCTCAGCTGGTGTTAAAACACCAGCCACACAAAACAGCCAAGACAATTCAAGATCCATAAAATTGTCTTACAAGTACCATCCTGGCAGTTGGGTATCCCAAATGCTGCTGCTTCTTCAGCTGCTCTGTGCATAGCAGTAGACATTCTATCTTCTGAGGCCGCAATTTCCAGTTCTCTGCTGTGGTGCCTCTGAGCAGCCTGTATTCATGCCATCCAGGAAGTCTCTCGGGCCATTCCTTTTGCTGGAATTCCACAATAAACATTCTGAAAGATGACTTACGGCCTGTCACAACTTTCTGTTGCTGTCTTTCCAGAAAGAGTTCCTACAGAATGAGGTCAGTCACTTACTAACCATGAATTCCATTTTTTCACCCCATTTGGTCGTCCTGATCAGATGCTGAGCAACTGTTGCCAATTCCATCAATGGGTCGCTTCCAACAGCTGTGAGAGCAAAATCTTCCAGCAGTCCAAGAGAGAGCCCAGATCACAGGATGAAGCATAGACTCCAAATCTAGTCAGAGGGCCAATGGGGAAATTTGAACCTAGTTGATCCAGTAACCAGGGGGTGGAAAAACTGAAAAGTTAGACACGACTCTAAAGTGTTTACAAGCAGATTTCTAAAGTGTTTACAAGCAGATGATGTGTAAAGGTCCCTGTGCTTCCCCGAACCTCCATTTATCTATGATCTGACAATGCCAGGATGCTGCTGCTTCCCACTATGAGGCACGATTAATAAAAACTCAGGGTCAGAAATTGGGATTCACCCTGATGATCTGAAAAGCAAAACAGCCAGCCATTGGCTCCTACCTCGACCTCAGTCTGAATCTCTGAAGGAGACTGTATCTGAGAGCTGTCTTCCCCCATCTTATATTCCTCTCTAGGGCTGGGATTGAAGGCGCACACCACCGTCATTAAAGGCATGCACTATCCGATTTTTATGGCAATTGAAGTGGCTACTGGGATTAAAGGTGTGTGTCATGGTGGCTACTGGGATTAAATGTGTGTTACCATAATCTAGTCTGTAAGACTGACCAGTGGGGCTGTTTAACTCTCAGATCTTCAGGCAGTCTTTATTTATTAAAATACAGTTGAAATGCTATTACACCACTATGAATCCAAAATGCTGTAGACCTTTAAGATAACTGAGATAAAGATACTGTAGAGTACATGAACTCCTAATAGAATGCTGGAAATTCTTTCCCTGTCCACGATGGAGCATAAGCAGATGCGTCATGTAAATAATGTCACTTCTCAGGAACATGGCAGGCCTCAAAGGACTCTGCACCAAGCACTCAGGCACATACTCACTTTCATGTTATTCTCAAATTGCTGAACTGTAAGTGAACGTGCTAAGCCACTTTATCTTTCTGCTGTCATAACTAAAACTATGTGCATAATGGTTAAGACAATAAGGGTTTCTAGATAGACAGAATTAGACTCTGGGGTAACCCCTTGGATATTTCAGCCCCTATTCCCATCTTCTGTATTCATCTCCCTTTGATTTCTTACCAAAATAACATCTCAAAAACAGCCACATTTTATTCAATCAACCAATCTTCTATTCAGTTATTTTATAGGTCTCTATGGGGACCTAAGAGAAATATAGGCTCTGCAATTACAGCATCAGAATTTCAGCTTTAGTCTTTTTTTACTTATTTTTTAAATTTTGTTTTACAATCCACCCACAGTTCTCCCCCGTGTCTCCTCCTCTCCCCCACCTCCCCCAGTCAGAATCCTATCCACTCCTCCCAGTGGGTAAGGTCTTTGTTGGGAAGTCAACAAAGTCTGGCACACCAAGCCCCTCCTGGCTGCATTAAGGCTGAGCACAGCATCCCTCCATAGGGAATGGGCTCCAATAAGTCTTAGTCTTTTAAGCAGGTCATATAAATTCTCTAATGCTCAACTTAAAACATAAAATGACAACGATAAGAGGATATATATCCTGGAAGAGATTAAGAGTCTATATACCTAAAGTAGTATCTGGAATTAATAACTCAGTAGCTGTTAGTTATTATCTCTGGTAGCAGTAGCATAAAAGAAACATGTGGTAGTAGTAGTACTAACAGAGCTAATGATGTGCTAGTAGAGATATAGTATACTACTAGTACTGTAGCAGTGAGAGTGGTACAGCAGTACTAACATCACAGCCCTTCAGGTCTGATGGTGGGAAGAGCAGTTGAAGCACATTGGTAGCAAAAATGTAGTAGTTACAGAGTATCTGTGGTTGTACAAGTATCATGCGTGTATAGGTACAAACAGTGTAGTATACAAATAGAGCTACAGAAATAGGAACAGATGCAATAATATTGTAGTTTGACAGTAATATCTGCCAAACACTAGGCACAAGCCATTCTTTGAATTCATGACACTCCTGGACCCACTCTCCAGATTTCCTGACCTTCCAAAGTAGAGCTCAGAGAATAAACGATACATGTTATACAAGTAAGAAAACTATGTTACGTGAAATGACTAACATTACCCATAAGACCTGCCCAGATATGCTCTCCTTCAATCACATAAGAAAGTAAAAACCCCTAAACTTGCTATGCCCTCTCCACCTGTGACTTCTCTCTAGCCTTATCTTGAGACCTTATTTATCCTTTTTAAATGTCTTTTGAGTGGGTTGAGGAGATGTCACAGTGGCTAATAATGTGACAGTGTTTTTGCAGAGGACCCAAGTTGGATTCTCAGCACCCAGGTCAGATGGTTCACAAGCACTCATAACCACTGTCATCGAAAGGCACCTAAATTCACATTCCCCCTCCACCCACAGAGATGGATGGATGGATGGATGGATGGATGGATGGATGGACAGACAAATAAATGTAAATGATAAATAACAGTCTCTTTTATGTACAACCTCTATCTTACCTCTCAAGCTGAATTACAGCCTCTCTCTCTTCTTCACCCTTTTCACCCTTAGTTCTTTGCAATAAGGGTTAACCTGAGATTATTTATACAACACCTTGAATTTGAAGATATTGAAATTGTTCTAAATACTTTACAAATATTAATTCACATAAAACTCTGAGCTGAATATAATAGCATGGGCTTATAACCCAAACAGCACTGGGAAAGTAGAAGCAAAGGGATTGTAGTTTAATGTCATCTTCATTTCCATAGCAAGTTCAAGGTCAGCCTAGACTGTGTGAGATAATGCCCCAAGAATACAAAGCACGAAGAGGCCCCTGATGTTCTTAAATTTTGTTTTACTCTTCTGTTTGGAAGACCATTTTTATGTGCAGGGAATAGTTGTGAAACAGCCACTATTACCCATGCAATCGCCACATATCTAACAGGATTATTTCACCCCTTTTCTTCAAAAGCTGACAGTCTGAGGAAAAGGTGGATAAAAGTATAACTGGTTACAGTACTGCTTGACAAATGTCATGAAAGAAGGAGCAGTCCAAGTACATGGAAAGGTACACGCCTTAGGTGGGAGGGAGATGGCAGAACAGGTTTCCTGGGGATTCGATGTCCTGTTTGGACTGGAAGAATGAGGAAACTGTATAGAGAAAGAATGGGCGGTTGTGTGGGATGGAAGTGTAAGAAGAGCATAGTTAAACACGGAGGAATAAAGGTAGGAGTAGATGGAATCATGGAATAAGGTGAACAATGGTAACAGAAAAGACTGCCAATGATGGCACAAAAAAGGAAGACACAATCATCAGACAGAGAACTCTGCAAGATGCGTGTCTCAGGCAGCCAGTACAATGAATCATGAGCTCTTTCAGGGTGGGATTTTATATGACCTGCCAGTACTGCCTTCATATCCAGCACCATGTTACCACAGAGAAAATACTTAGCCAGTATCTGTCAACTGAGGACATGAAATACATTCAGCCAATAAATAGCAAAACCTTTGGAAGAAATTCCCTCCCCTTGTTTTCCTTATTTTATCATTTTTGTGCAGCACAGGCTGGAGGGCGTGATTGCAATTACAGAAAGATATTTTCATTCTCAAATACTGCGAGTGTCACCTCTGTTGAGCTTACTGTGCACAAATGTCTGCTGGGATCATATATCAATTGCCCCAAGGTTTTATGTTTTATGACTTCACAGTCAGGATAAGTGTTTGGTGTTCCATAGATGAGAGGGGAAAGGGCAGATTCCAGAGAGGCATCAAACTGAGCCCAGGTGATAAGAGAAATGCCCAGGGAAGGAAGAACAATAAAATATTTTTAAAGTTCTCAAAGTACATAAATCATTCTGTAGCCACACTGTCCTGATTAGAAATCCAAAATAGAAAAAGAAAGCTCTCCTGTGTTAGCATTTCGTCAGAACCAGCAACTCAATGCCCAGGGGAAGCAGTGTTTCAGGATGCCAGAGTTGTGACTGGAAGGACCGACTCACGACATTCCATGCAGCCAGTGCTCAGGCAAAAACTTCAGCACGGAGTGTGGGCTTTCAGAACCCTTGTGGTAACTTCTCATTCCAGTTGAGTTGCAAAGAAGAAACAAGCCTTCCCGTGGGGTGGGTGGCTGGCTAACAATAGTAAGAAACAGCGAAGCAGAAAAAGGATAGATTCATACCAGACATGATGCCAAACACCAAGCAATTCTTGAGATGACTGCCAAAGGTCTAGACTGTCACGAGACTGTCACTCAGCCATGGTGCAGCACACCCAGTGTCTATGATGACTGACATGAGACCCACTGAGACCACAGTCCTGACCAACATACATATTGGGCTAGAAAGTAGAAAAAAAGTTCTTCAATAATACTGACATAGATTCAAACTCCAGTGCAATCACTATGTATGAATTAGTCAAGCTGAGCTTCAAAATTCTCACTTTAAATACAAAAAAGAGAAGAAAAGAACAACTGCTGTCAAAAGAACTAAGTGAAATCATACATGTAAAATAATCCATAAATACAATATAGCTTTGTGAAATACTTCCCCATGATATCAAATTAAAATTTTTTAGATTTTCTTTATTACTGTTTAAAAACCCAAATTTATATAACCAAATGAATAAAAAATTATACATGCTAATCACTTAGAGGCTTGTTTGTTAGAACTGGGGACAGAAAGAATGTATGTGTCTGTTGGTTGCACCATGCTCATCTAGACATGTTAATTGGTGAGGGAAGTCCTTCTGCCTACATTTTGCTTTTATTGGTAAACGAATAAAGCGGTTTCAGCCAGTGGATTAGCAGAATAGAGCTAGGTGGAAAAACTAAACTGAATGCTTGGAGAAAGAAGGTGGAGTCAAGGAGAAGCCATGTAGCCCAACCAGAGACAGATGCCAGGGATGGAACTTTACCCAGTAAGGCACAGCCACGTTGTGATACACAGATTAATGGAGATGGGTTAGTTTAGGATATAAGAGGTAGTCAGAAATATGCTTAAGCTATTAGCCAAACAGTATTGCAAATAATATAGTTTGAGTGATTATTTCGAGTCAGGGCTGTCGGGAAATGAATAAGCAGCTTCCTACTACAGTTAATGATCATTCCTTATGCTTTCAAAAACCTCTAATATCTTATACTTTGAAAAATCCAGAATTCTGGTCATGCAGGAGATAGATTTTGTATCTACCAAGCCAAAATCAAGGTCTCAGATCAGCCCAATACTGGTTAAGTGATTCCAGAAGCACTGCTTACTCTGTGACACTCAAAGTCCTTAGCCATAAATGAGTATATTGTTTCTATGCTGCAAATTATGCATCAAATTACACCACAGGCTTGAAATTGCCCAACACAGGAAGTGCTCATTGACTTCATTCATCCTACAAAGCATATCCAAGGTATCAGAGGGTGTTCTAAAATCCAGTGATACATCATGAAGTAAATAATATCATTACATTCCACTGTGGAGCCTTGTCTACTAGAGAAGGCAAGCAACGAATGGGTAAACAAACAGACCTCTTTCAGGTGCAATAAGTGTTGTTAACAGATCAACTGAGCAATGGATTATACAGTGATTAAGCATGGTGATGTCAAACAAGTGCACATGATTCTTTCTCCCTGGGTTTGCACAGCTTTTCCTCTTTGGAGTTCTAACTCTCCCACACCCTGAGCATGGGCCTCCAATAAAAATGAATAAGTAGTTATATTCTGTTGAATTGAATCATCTGACAAACCTTAAATAAAGTTGTAGATAGGATTATGACAGTACATGTTTATTGAACAGAATGGACAGAACTGGGTGTCGCTTTGGAGACCCTTGGAAAAGCATAGCTATGCTGTCTCTGTTGAAACTATAGAGGCAATTCTTGGGAAATAAGATTTCTCCCCCAAAGAAGGCAGTCCTCAACAATGCAATCTTTGTTGCAGAAGGACATCAGTGACCTTGTTCTGAACTTGGTCCAAGCTGAGGAAGAGAGGAGAATGGCCAGCTGTGAAAAGACCAATTTGCTTCCAATCTACTTTTCTTGTGGTCAGACAGAAAACCAGCTCCCTTCTGTTGTAGTGTCTATCATAGACAGATGCCAAGTAGGGCACAGAATGAAGAAACATCCCTGTTCCCACTGTAGTAGGCACATTCAGTCTTGAGTAGAGTCACTGATGCTAGCTATTCCTCAGCTACAATGCTCGAAGGGACCCATATTGAAATGCCCGAGACAGAGGCTGTAAGTTCAAGTCTAATTCAAAGTTATAACTATTCATACTCTTCATTCATTCATATCTGAAAATACCCAGTGTTGGCTAGGTGTGGGAAAGCAGGAATTCCCATATAGCACAGTTGGGAGTGTAAATTAGTATGACCTCTTCAGAGACCCACTTGTCAAAATGCATGGAAATTAAAAGCACATAGTTCTTTTATTGTAATCACCTCATTTCTAGGGATTTATACTCCAGATAAATTCTCAGAAATGCACAAATATGAAAGTGTCTGGAAGATGTTTATTGCAATGTTGTTTAGGATAGCAGAAGTCTAGAGGGCTGAGCCCTATATGTTGTAGATTAAAGGTTGAAGTGCATGGAGATGTATGTTAAAAAGACAGAAAGAAAAAGGAGAACAATATTAATTCCTGTGCATGGGAAGACCCACTTACGCAGAAAAAGTGTGTTCCTCCTCTTATATGTATGCTCTACTGTCCTCTGCTTCAATATATCTGCTGTTTCCTTGCTAATTCCAACATTTGGTGATACCAAAATGACAAGAGTCAATGACATAAGTCCCCATGGATGTGCAAGATGTTAGAAGATAACTATGAAAGAATGAAACCCACAATCCCCCGTCTGCTTTTCTCTATAGATCTGTGTTCCTGGACTAAGATAAAGCAGAAGCAATAGTCAGCTGTGTACAAAGTTGCTTGTACGTCTTATGATTTTTTTCCTGATCTCCATTTGATGGGCAGCTAAGACCGTGTTCAGGGTTATTCACTTATCATTCTTTTCAGAATGCATGGCCCTGTCCCTCCTTCCATCAAATAGCACAGAGAACAATCACAAAAGAAGCTGAGACTCCAAAAGAAAGAAAGCTCATATCTTCATAAAAAGCATTTGCTTCTTTCTAAGTCTAAAACATCCCCCAAATTTTCCATTTGCAAATGCGACCAGAAAGTTCACAATGAATACCAAATGTTGAAGAAAAAAAGTAATTCTACCCATTCTGCCACTAGTTAACTGTAGAATTGTGGTCAAACTTTCTGCTCACACTGGGAATGCTTCCCCTGCAGTACAGATGATAAGGACTGTGTCCTTCAGACAGCTTAGGGATAACAAATACAGAACGCCGAGACCCATTTCTTCCAGCTCCCATAATAGGCATAACTAATTGATCACAGCATTTCCTACAGATCTCAAATGAGTCCTCCTAATCCTTCTTGAATAGAACTCTAAGCAGTCTCTACCCATTCAAACTGACATAAAAATTGGCCCTTCTCGTCATTCTCCAGATGAGATAAGATCTGAACCTCATTTCTGACTTGGAATTCAGTTTCCATTACAGAAGAATTCAGTTGAACTGTAGCTGATTTATAAAGACCATCTAGATCATTACAATTTGAAGTACGTCATCCTGCTTCTGAGTTTTAAAGACTGGTATACAGAAATCCACTTGAACTTGGCTTCTCGCTACTCCATCGTCACTCATATATGTACATCATTTTATCTGGGAGAAGTAATTTAATCACAGCAATTTTGAAGGTATGATTTTGTACTGACTGTACCCTAAGCAACAGGGATGTTTCCTCATGTTTCCTTTACACTCTCTAAGGCTAGAACTTCTTCTCATAAATACTTTTCTCCACTGACAAAAGAAAGACATATCCCTCATCCTTCATTTATCTTCAGTTAATTTTGGGGTGAAAAAAATCAAAGATAGAATTTAAACTTTTATTTCAAAAAATTATTTTATTAATTTTTAGAGAATTTCACATCATGCACCCCAATCACGCTCACCTTCCAGTCCTTCCATGTCCACCCTTCACCCTGCAGCATGTCCCCCAAAAAGTCCCTCTAAAAGTAATTAAAAATACAAACAAAAAAACCCACCTCAATCCTCGCTCTTTCCAATACCTCTTCTTCATTTATCTTAGTGGAGTCCGGAGTTACGATGTGCCATGCAGTATACCCTTCTGTCCAATCAGCCTAGTGGAGTCAGGAGCTACAGTGTGCCATGAAGTATACCCTTCTGTCCAACCATCTTAGTGGAGTCTGGAGCTACGGTGTGCCATACAATATACCCTGTTGTCCCATCAACCTCAGCTACAGAATAATCATTGCAGTGAGTCATTGGTCTGGTTCAGGACTTCTGGCACAACATCCTCACTGGACCCGCACTGATATTCCTCTCAGGTATCCTGCTGTTGCCCCAGTCATGGAGACCCTGAGATCCTTCCACAGAACCAGTCCCTTCAAGCAGTCTTGCAGGTCATAAGATGGGGTAAATGTTAGGGTAGGCCAACCCAAGGCCCAGAATTTGGGTCTGGATGGTGGCTGATTTCCTCAGTCTAGGCCACTGGGATGCTCCCTCAGGCCAGGGGCAGGGCCAGCTCTCCTAGGCCCATGCCAGCCAGTTCTCCCACGTCTGTGGTGAGGGGTGATGCCATGCCAAGCTCTCAGGGAGTGGGTGGAAACCTGCTGTCCTCCCAGAGCATCCAGGGAAAGACAGGGCCAGCCATCCCATAACCAGGGAGAGTCTGGCTGGCTCAGCATGGCCCTCAGATTTCAACAGGTCTAGTTCCTATGACCTCCCGCAGCAACACAGGCCAAGGACATCATCACAGACCCCAGCTACAGAAGGAACACAGACCCAGATATGTCCTGTGCAGCAACCCTGGCCTGGACAACACCATGGCCCCAGGTGACAATGCAGGCCATACAGATTGGTGTGGCCCAGAATTTGAACTTCTATTGAAACTGTAAGAAAAGGAATATGTGAAGTATGACCTGATAACATTATTTTGCAAGTCAGATGATTGCCAGTTACAACAAAATTGAGCTGAAAACTAATTAAAATATCGGTGAAGTATTCATTAAAATGCTTTGTGAAATAGTAACATTTGTCGTAGAGTATAGCTAGCATGCTATGATCTAGAAACCTCCTATCTAACCATATTTGGATACTCATTAAGTATCTGAAGGTTCTCAACACATGGAAATCATAAATATTTGATATGGAAATAGCCATTGCCAGAATTTAATTACTACAAATTTACACGTACCAAATTCTTGTCTGGACCTCGTCAATGTGTTTAAATATGTGCCAATAAAAAACATTTTAAAATGGAAATCTTAGAAGTCAATTAATAAAATATAGCATTCCACTTAACTTTTAAATAATCAGAAAGTACTTTTTATAATAATCTATCCCTTCTGACTTTCAGCACATGACAAGCAAATTATAACCTTTTATAACAAAATCTCTTCTTTTGCTACTGTCTTATATTTGTGGGCAGATTTTTTCAGTGTTTCTAAATAAAAACTGAAAAGTGGAAATAGAATTTAAATATCAACATAAGAACAGTCATTATATTCCAATACTAATTTATTATATGCACTTAAAAATATTTCATTCAGAGAAGCATTACCAATAAAAATTTATGTTCATGCTATACTAACCAAAATTTTAATAAATGGGTAGTATAATAGCCAGATTGGGTACAACTAGAAATTCTTATGAGGATTCAGTCTAGAATATCTGAATAGATACAGACTACTACCAATGTGTTGATTTTGACATGTGAACATTTTCTTTCAGAAGAATACAATAAAGCAGTTAGTGAAAGAGCATCAAAGATGGAAATGTGCCTTGTTACGACAAGCCTTTATGGGATGGAAACATATTTAAGGGGGAAAAATAAGTTGAATGTTAAGAGGGATATTTCCATATATTTTTTTTTCAAGAAAATCATGCAAGTGGGAAGGCTTCAGACTAATCTCCAGAATCCTCATGAAAAAATGATAAGAGGTGGTGACATGTGCTTAGAGTCCCATTGCAGGAGAGGTGGAACAGGTGGTCATGGGGATCCCCGGAGTCAACTTAACCACCTTGGTGAGTTAAAATCCAGTGAGAGACCCAATCTTTAGAAAAGTTTTGAAAAGGTGGAAGATTGGTAGCTGAGACTGTCCTCTGGCCTCAACGACACATATGTACCTGCTTGTGCACATAAACACACAAAGACACTCAGCCAGACGCCAACACACACACACACACACACACACACACACACACGAAACAATGTCTCCAATTACAATATTCCATGTCGGTATCTATGCCAATGTTTTTCTGGGTAATACAACAGAGAGTTGCAGTTTCTTTAGAGATTCTTTTGTTCTGTGATCTTTTCTCTATACATTCAAAATAGATTGCTGAGTAGCAATGAAGACAATGGTGGTGGATGACAAAAAGAAAAAGAAAACAAAACATGTCATATAGCTACTATCTTTCCAGTTTGAAATGGGATTTGCTTATGTGCTTATTCATTCAGCAACCCTTTTCTAACCACTGGCCCCATGTCAATTTGTAGATTAAGGACTGGAAGCCACCAAAACTGAGAAAAATAGGCTCTACCTTAGAGTTCTCCTCACAGATTATTAAAACTAAAAAACAAACTCACAGGCAAGTGATTACAATATCCCGACATGTTACATTAGAGAGCCCATCACTGTGCTAGAGATAAGAGAGGATGGAGATCGCTTCACTTAAGCAAGGTCTGTGTTAGGAAATAAGAAAGCCAGGAGCACATTCAAGCACAGAGACTGATGGAATTTGAGACTTTTAAAAAGGGGTACAGTATGGATCAAGAAGACAATAAAGTCACCAGTAAGTAAGTAGAGGCAGGAGTTACAGGTAAGGAACTAAGGTAACCATAGATGGCAAAGAATCTTAAAAGCCATCTTAGCCTGTTAAAGCTTTAAATAAACACAAGAGACTGGGTGGCTTGAGCAGCATAAATTGATGTTTCAGGGTTGTGGAAATTTAGAAGTCAATGATCAGGGCATGAGTCGAACCAGAGTCTAGGGAAGGTCAGTTTCCTTGTTCTTTGATTATATCTCTTAAGTTTGTCTCCACATGGTAGAAGGGCAGAGGAAGCTCCCTTGAACCTCTTTTCTAAGGGCACTAAATCTGTCTAAGAAACCTCTCCTCTCATGTCCTAATCAACTCCTAAAGGCCAAAATCCCAATATCATCATACTGGCGGTTAGTTCTCAGAGTCTGGATCACAGATATTTGGACTATACTGAAACCTTTTTCTAGGCATTTAAATTTGATCTTTGAGATCAATGAATAAGTTAAACCAAATAAGAACATTAAAATGACAATTATACATTGAAACAGAAGTCATGATTAAAACCATATAGCTCGGCGTTCAGACTCGGCTTTGCTGAGGACTTGGGGTCAGTGGTTTTCTGTGCTGCAGTGAAGTTTCTGCTGCTGAGAGATGATGAATTGAGAACTTTGGCGAGCTGGGAAACTACAACATGGTCACTGGTGTACTTAAGAAGTAATTCTGGAGTGTTGAGGGGACTGGAGAGATTAGTCAACAGCACCAGAAGTGCCACTCTGCCTCCAAGCCCGCCCTTTTGCCTCTGAGGTCCTTAGAACCCTGCAACACAGCCTGCTCCAGTGCTAAGGGGACCAGAGAGCCAGAGAGCCATTGGGGAGTGTTCCTGGGCTGTACTTTCTTTCCCACAAGCAGGCCCTCAAGCTTGCCCTTTCACCTGTGAGGTCCTGGGAACTCTGCAACACAGCCAGCTCTAGTGCTGAGGGGACTGGAGAGATTAGTCAGGGCTGGAAGCACCACTCTGCCCCCAAGCCTGCCCTTTTGCCTGCGAGGTCCATGGAACTCTGCAACACAGCCTGCTCCAGTGCTAAGGAGACCAGGGAGAACCCTGCAACAGAGCTTGCTCCAATACTGAGGGGAACTAAGAGAGGGCAGACCAAGAAAAACTCCAAAGTACTCAGAGAGCCACAGCAAAAGATTGGACAAAGATGCCAAGACTCTGCTGGCCTCATTTGAAGGAAGAAATGCGTAGGAGCCAATGCAAGAATTCCTCCAATATCCCAAAAAGCAACATGGTAATGCCAGAATCCAACGGACACACAACAGGAAGACTTGATCATCTGAACCCAGAAGAAGTAGAATAAAACGACTTTAAATGTAACTTTATGAAAATGATGGAGACCTTAAAAGAGGAAGTGAAAAACTCCCTTAAAGAAATGGAAGAAACCAATTAAGAGTGAGTACATTTGGTTTCTAGCCATAAATAAAGGGCATTGATCATATAATTTGTGATCCTAGAGAAGCTAAATAAGAAGGTGAACCCAAAGAAAAATATATAGTCATCTGCCTGGTTATGGGAAGTAGACAAGATTGCCGGGTAAAAACTGGGAACTTGGGGGTGAGGTGGCATGGGGCTAAGGGGAACTGGGGTGAGAAACGTGAGAAGGGGAGGATTGGGGGAGCTTGGGGGAATGGGATGGTTGGGATAAAGGAAGGTGGACACTGGAGCAGAGAAATATATATCCTAATTAAGGGAGCCACCTTAGGGTTGGCAAGAGACTTAACTCTAGAGGGGCTCGCAGGTGTCCAGGGAGATGTCCCCAGATAGTACCTTGGGCAACTGAGGAGAGGGGAACCTGAAATGACCCTATCCTATAGCCATACTGATGAATATCTTGCATATCACCTTAGAACCTTCATCTGGCAATGGATCGAGACAAAGACAGAGACCCAAATTGAAGCACCGGACTGAGCTCTTAAGATCCAAATGAGGAGCAGAAGGAGGGAGAACATGAGCAAGGAAATCAGGACCACGAGGGGTGCACCCACCCACTGTGACAGTGGAACTGATCTATTGGGAGCTCACCAAGGCCAGCGGGACTGGAACTGAATAAGCATGGGATGAAACCGGACTTTCTGAACATGGCGGACAATGAAGGCTGATGAGAAGCCAAGACAATGGCACTAGGTTTCGATCCTAATACATGAACTGGCTTTGTGGGAGCCTAGCCTGTTTGGATGCTCACCTTCCTGGTCCTGGATAGAAGTGGGAGGACCTTGGACTTCCCGCAGGGCAGGGAATCTGGACTGCTTTTCATTCTCGAGAGGGAGGGGGAATGGAGGGGGGAGGGGGAGAGGGGGAGGAGAGTGGGGAGAGGGGGCAATCTGTGAAAGGAGGGGGAGGGAAATGGGAAATGGGGAGGAGGCGGAAATTTTTTTTCAACAACTAAAAAAAAATAAAGAAAAAAAAAAGAATGGGACATTGAGTTTACTAAACACAGCACAGAGGCCATTGTCTGGAAGCTTAAGAATGTATGCCTCTTGAATGGGTCAAGGTCTCAGTGAAGTTGGTGTACAGAGATGACAGTACAAGAGACAGGGAGGAAGATGAAAATATTTATTTTGCTTATCTACACTACAGCTTCTGTTCTAACCCTATCCCCAACCTATTTTCACGGTTTTGATTTTACTGTCTTAAATGTTTATTCTGTCACTGTTTATTAAATATCCAATATATACCATACATTATGTTTCAGAACGTTAATAAAGTCTGAAAGATAGTATATATAAAAAAAGAAATGGAAGAGAAGACAAACAAAAAGTTTAAAGAAATTAATAAATTCCTCAAAGATACTCAAGAAAACCAAGAAAAAGCAATCAAACAGGTGAAGGAAACAGTTTAAGACTTGAAGACCAAAATGGAGGTAATAAAGAAAACACAAACTGAGTGAAAGCTGGAAATGGAAAATCTGGGTAAATAAACAGGAACTACAGAGTCAAGTATAACCAACAGAATACAAGAGATAGAAGAACGAATCTCAGGTGCTGAAGATACTATAGAGGAAATAGACTCAGTGGTCAAAGAAAGCATTAAATCCAACAAATTCTTAACATAAAACATTCAGGAAATCTGGGACACCATGAAATGACCAAACCTAAGAATAATAGGGGTAGAAGATGAAGAGGAACGTGGCTCAAAGGCACAGAAAATATATTCAGCAAAATTATAGAAGAAAACTTTCCCAACCTAAAGAAGAATATCTCTATGAAGGTACAAGGAGTTTACAGAAGACCAAATAGGCTGAATCAAAAAAAAAATCTCCTCTCCATATAATAATCAAAACATAAAGAATAAAGGAAGAATATTAAGAAGTACAAAAGAAAAAACTGTTTTTTTACAAGAAATCTGTCAAGTAACAATTACAATTCCTATTTTTAAATGTGGATATTGAATCATAGATGGCTTGAATTTCTCATCTAAGTTCATAAAACAACTAAAGAAAATTCAGTGATAGATGAATGCAAGCCATCCAGACTGCATGTATATAGATACAGTGTTATCTCTGTGTAAGTACCATGGTTACTTCCCGCTATGGACTTCAAGAATCAAGTCAAATAAAAACAATGAGTATGCAGCTTTTAGGCATGAACCTTGCTTACACTTGTCTTAATCTCAAATAATGGTGGACCATCTATGGAAGCCCACAAAGTATAGAGACTTTCTCTGTAGTCGACCCAATAGGAGCCCTTGAGCCACTGCAATCCTTATTCCTGACCTAACACTACTGGATCACCCTTCATTCTTCCTTCCTATCCTCCCCCTATCTTAGTGGCATCACCATTATGAACCTAACCAAGAACGTTCTCAAAATGCCCACTGTGCAACAAGTCTCCATTCACTTGAGTGACTAGAGTGGTCCTCATCAGTGGCCCTGAATCTAAGTTACCCCTTGCTTTTGACTCTGCTCCACAGCATCCATTGCAGGCAGATTGATGCTTCTAAAGGATGAAGTTACCCTTCTTCCTTGTTGACACCTTGGAATGGTTTCTTATATTCTTAGAAAAGAGTTCAGGATCCTTCCCATGCCTCCATCAGGAGAATCTTTCAGGGTAGTGTGTATCACCAGTAAGAGTTCCAACACTCCTCTGTAATCCAAGACCACGCCTCTAATGCAGTATGTTCTCAGCTCCAAGCTTCGAAGGGCGGAGCCTTTGGCCTCTCAAACTCCATTGTTTCTTCTCCTCAACTGAAAATTATGTTCAAATTTATGTTTCTCTAGCAAGATTTTCCTACATTTCAGCCACACTGGTTTCTACATGCTCTGTTTACATTGTCATAGCACTTGGTTTGCAATTGTCATGTTTGCTTGCCTAGCTTCTCTTAGCTTTTGGAACCTAAAAAAACCATTTATATGGTTCATCTAAATCTATCACTTCTGAGCACAATGTTCAACACATAGAAAATAATAGGAGGCTATGTATTATAGATAGATAGATAGATAGATAGATAGATAGATAGATAGATAGATAGATAGATAGAGATAGACCTCATTAACTGTTATATCCTCTCCTAAAAGATCAATGACTGTTATATCCTCTCCTAAAAGATATAAACTTTCTTTGCAGAATGATAAAAACTATATTTCAATTAACTTTAACATTGTTCTTAACTCACTAGGGTCACACATGGTCCCTCTCCTGGGAACAATAAAGATGGTTTCATCATATATCCATGGAATCACATTCTTTTCAGTAGGAAAATCAATGCTTCTAACTCATAGCAGCTAACAAATATTCATTCCCTTGTCAATTTTAAAGGTCTACATAGACATCTTGACCATAATGAGAAAGATGAATTTTCCATACCCACCTTTCCAAAATAAAAGGCTCCATTCTAAACTGTGCAAACAAAGATCTTGATAGTATTTCCTTTGAGGGGAATTCTTCCAATAGAGTGGACACCAGACCACAGAATGGAAACCATTCTCCCTTTTCCATCCATCCCACAAAGCATGCATGTGTATGTACGCACATTTACACTCAGAAGGAAAGAAAGAGGGCTTGAAGAGTGGAATTGACATTTGGAAGGTCTGTGTTTCATAAGCTGTGTCATCAAGATTCATTCATTTTGTTCATTAAAGGTCAAGAGGAAAAAAAGACTGAAGGCAGAAAACAGAGTAGCCCAGAGGTCCAAGATGTGCCCACACTGTGACACACAGCTGCTTGGAAACAGAGATTTGCAAATCTAATCCTGGAATAATCTATGACATCATCAAGGATTCTATCATAGTGAAACCAAGAACAATGCACAGTTTTTATCCTGTGGTAAGAGCCAAAACAAGAACCTACGATATTCAATGGTTTTTTTCCTAAAATGACTGCTAAATTCTTATAGTATGTTTTTCTAATATAAAATAAAATTTGAATAGATATTATAGCCCTTGAGCCAGAAAAAGGAGGAAGTGGAAGGTTTCAATGAAAGTTACCCTATTCCTCTTGTAACTGGGAAGCTTCTAGAACATGAGACATGATAAAAAAAAATTCAGTTCTCTAAATACTTAAAATCTAGGATTTGCTATTGACTCATTTTTAATATAGGGGCATTAACATCTGTTCGTAGTCTATTTAAGAAGATTCCATGAAATTCAACATAGAAAACAATTATCTCAGTACCTGACACATAAAAGCTTGTAATAAATGTTTCTCTCCTCATTTTTATAATCACATGGGAATATGCATATGGAAACAATTATATATAATCCAGGCAAAGTGAGGTAGTTAAGGCATAGAAGTACAGATAAACCATTTGGAGTTGAAGATTGAGGCATGATTTAAAGAGCAGGTGACGCTTGGTTTGAGCACCGGAAGTGAAGTTGCATTTTAGAGAGCATGAGAAGGCGTTCTTCCCAGAACTGTGAGCTACTGAAAGTGCATCACTGGACTGTGGAAAGAAGCGCTTCCTGGCTCTGGTAGTTGTTACTGTGTCATTTGTTAACATTATTAAATCTCTTCCATGTGGCTCTGCTTCATATCCAAAAATAGACTATGGGGCGACTGCGTGTCAAGTGACCACTGAAATTCTTTTCCCATCCCCATCATTGCTCTCTTCCACAAAAACGGATGGACAGAAGGGACCAAGCCTTCAAATAATGGCAATGCCACAATCCAAACTTCTCTGAATATTCGAACCAGCTATCAGTCTCCTTGGGGATTAAAGGAGAAAAGACCTAAGTTTATTAGAGACCTTGACAAACAATGGAGCAGATACGCAAGGTTTTCAGTGCTCATTTGGCATTTACCAAGAGTTTGTGGAAAATTTGAACGAGCAGCAGAGTTTCTGTGGGGAGGGAAGCTTTGAGAGTCCCCTCACCTGCCGACAACACACAGGTTATTGATGATACCAAAATCACCACAGAAGAACAACAAATTCTTGTCAAGGCCAACTATGGACAGTCATGTAAACAAATGTTATCTGTTGGCATTTGGGGAAGGTTAGAAAAGCCACTGAATTCGAGCTACTGTCTGCTCTCTGCTCATAAGCTCCCATCTCCCTGTGCCCTGAACACTACTCCTGGATTATCTCCTATGCCGGCCTGACTTCACACACTCAGAATGCCCACCAGAGCACTTCCCAAACTTCTTTGCTTTTAGTAATTTTGCAACTTACTTAGGCGTAAATCAGCTAATCTTTGCCACAGTTGAGCATCAAACTGGATGTCTTTTGCCCTCTCTCCCTCTGCTCTAAGACTTCTCCTTTACTATTAGAGACCCCTTCTGTTTTCCATACTTAACTAAGATTCTGAAGAGTAGTAGATACTACAAGTGAAGGTCTCTGGTGTCTAACTTTATGATAAGCATGCAGGAAACACATAGAAACATGACGGTACAGCCCCAGGTACTTATTGGGGCAGGCATGGACAGATGTTTAGGTGCCATGGGAGGCCTTCGAAACTAAATTGTATTGCTGAAGTTTGGTGCCAAGAGGACTCACTCAAGGATCGTGTTCAGTAGCTGACAGTTCTTGGGTTTCCCATACATTTTACAGATTAGTTCTCTCCTCATGAGAACAGGAGGGCCCAGTAAGAGGCGTTTTGTGTAGTAATAGGATCTAGTTCTGGAATGCGTGAGACCCAGGCTGGAATCCTAGCTTTTTCACTGAAAGATGCTTGCTCCCTCTTGATTGAGCCTGCTTCACTGGACCTTCACAATATCAACTCTGACAAAACAGCAATCTACAGCTGCTGGTCATGGATTACAAGAGACAGTGAGCTACACACTTAAGACAACAGCGGGCCTATTTGAGTTGCCCAATTTTTTTAAGATCCAGTATTAGTTTGTAAAAACCACAGTAAAATGAATTTTTGTTGTCTCCTGCCAAAATTTATATCTGAAAGCCTAGTCTCCAGTGTGATCTCAGAATGTGAAGCAAGCAAAAGGTGATTAGGTCATGAGGATAGGTTCCTTGAGAATTGGATTAGGATCCTTGTACTTGAAGCCTCAAAAAATGTGTTGACTCCTTCAGTCACTGTAAAAGCAAGTGAGGACTGTGTGAGCCTAGAAGGAGGTCCTCACCAAACACAGCATCTGCCAGTGCGTTGATCTTGAACTCTACAGCCTCCAAAAGCATAAAAACTAAATCTCTCTTCTCCAAAAGTCCCTGGATTCTCTTGTAGCAAATAGCATTGACTAAGACACACATGCCATATAACTCCATGAAGATTTCTATCATTTGAGTATTTATTTTAAAACGTGCTGAACACTTATCACCTCTTGTGATAAGCACAATGAAACATGAACACAAAATCCAGGCTTTGTTCTCATCACAGGATATTGGCAGTCATTTGGCTCTGTGTATTTTTCAGCCTCCTTCCTTAGGACAGAAACTACAAACAACCCTTGCCCAGTTGCCAGTCTTTGCATGAGTCCAGGCTTTGGAAGATAAAGAGCCAACAGAGACCACACCAGGCAACTTTGGTCTCAAGGCACCAGAGCTGTTGGCCATGTAACCCGATCTGGCTGTAGGGAGTGTGACTAAGTGAAACCCCATCTGCTGTGAGGTTTCCCTGGACTCCCAGGGGGAACCTGAGCAGGATATGAGGAGGCGGCGGTGGTGAGGGGTCTGCCTGCACGGAAATGGCGAGATCCTTAGACAGAGAGAATGTCTCGCCACAGCAGCCGTGGGTCTCCCCAACATGACATCATCCTGGCATGCACTTGTAGTCTAATCTCTGTATGCTGTTCCTTTCATGGAAGTGGGGAACTAAACGTCTGCCTGTGTCAACGTGGATAAATGGGTCATTTGTGGGGCTGTGCATCCATACATGCATGTTGCACATGCAAGTGCGCATAGATGTGGTGGCAGCAGATATAAGCCAGGGTTGTGCGATCTTGGCACTATATGGACAGTTTTTTCAGCTGGGAAAAGAAGGCTGTCCTGTCCACTGAAGATGAACAATGGCAATCATGAAATCTATTTTCTGGCTGATAGCAGCACCTCCATCCACTCCTATTTAATACAGACCAAAACATTTTCAGTAATTTCTGAATTAAAGGGGGTAGGAAGGGAACTCACAGCAGACACCAGAACCCAAGTGAGAGGCTTTTGCAGGGAGAGATGGCGGAATGCAGAGCTGGTCCTGGGGGCAGAGCAGAAAAGCGAGAGGGAGGGGCAGGAAGGGCTTGCCTTTTTAAGGGAGTGTAGAGCATATGCACAGGAATGGCTGAAGCTGATGATGTATTCTGTCAGGACCCTGGGAGCTGGCCAGTGGAAATGCCTGAATACTAACAAGTATTTGTCAAGAACATTCTCCTCTAACATCATCCTCAACTGAAGTGGGTGATTTTGAGTATACAAATCAGGCTTTCTAAGCACTTGTCTAGACAAAATTAACCCACTCTTATGAATTAACATGAGATAGCACAAATCAGTCCCTAAGTGGGTGAAAAGTACTGGCTGGATAGAAAGAATATGTTTTAATAAATGTGTTTCTCATGAGTTCAGCTTCCCCTGCATGGCAGTTGGGGGAGCTATGAACCATGGCATTCAGCCCCAATGGCTTGCATTTGACAGTATGCACTTGGCTTTGGGCAGCCCTGGGTTCTAATCCCCAGTCTACCTGTTGTATAATCTGCCGCTTTACCTGTTGTATAAATCTGGAAAGACAATTTATAGCTGAGGGCCTCAGTTACCTCCTCAGCAAATCATAGATTACAATACCCACTTCTTAGGATGGACTGGAATAGCTAGACCCTGCAAATGAATATAGACTGTTCCATGATATCTTAGTTTTTTTTTCTCTTAGACAACAAAAGCCTGACAAGAATCAACTGAATAAGGGGTTTATTGTGGTTCACATCTTTGTGTAAGGCAAGGAAAACATGTTACCAAGAAGATGCGGCCATTCACACAGTATCTGCAGTCAGAAGGCAGAGCACAAGCAAAGTGGAGTCAAGATTAAAACGTCAAGATCCATCTTCAGTGACCACCTCCTCCAACAGACTCTACCTCAAGCCCCACCAACAACTGGGACCAAGTGAGAGTTCAAACACATGAACCTCTGTAAGATAGTCTATACTCGAAGAATAACACTCTTTCAATTGCAATCATCATTCTGTGGTTACAAGTATATTTATGCAATATGTGTTTCATAGTTCTTTCACTTGTGAGTCTGAAAGTTCTGTGAACAAGAGATGTTATCTCTCTTATTGGTCCAGGATCTCCTGTGACTCCTAGCTCAGCTATAGTAGCCTCAGTGAACAGAAAGAGTTTATATGTACTCTCTTCCTGTATTCCCACCTAATACAGTGAGTTTCCAGGTGGTACACCATTTAAACAGTGGAAAAATCCGACTCTCTCTTCCTCTATACTCCTCTTATAGCCTCTTATGATCAGTTTAGCTCATGCACCTATCACTTGGCTTGTAATTACTATTTCTTTGGCAATCAAATCCTTCAGAGATAAATGGCTCACTTTCCAGTCCCTATGATTTTATTCCATTACCTGTCCTCAGGGTGTGATACATGTTAAGTCCAATAAGTTTGCAGAATAAAAAACAGTGATGCCTCAGAGGGCATCTGTCCACTAAACTCCAACAAAATTACCCTTCTTATATCTCACAGCTCAGAAACCTAACCTCTGCCATTTCTACCTGTACAACATCTAACAACCAAGGACCAATCAGGGGGAAGTGGAATTATTGTTGCTGTACCTTTAAAAACAACAAATCAAAAATTTGTATTAAACACAATTGGATGCTTTTAAAAAGAACTGTGAACCAAATTTTAATATCAATCTAGCATCTCAAGAGTTGTCATATATAACAAATATCTACAGGATTGTTGTTAAGTGTCATGAAATGCTTGGATTCTAGATAATGCTTTCTGGGTCTTTGAAGATTTAAAGAATGAGGCTGTAAAAATGGTTCAGTTTTTAAGATAAGTGACTGCTCTTCCAGAAGACCCAGGTTCAATTCTCAACACCCATACCATGGCTCACGGCCATTTGTAATTCTGTCTCCACGATATCCATGGCTCACGGCCATTTGTAATTCTGTCTCCACGATACAAAATGGCCTTTCCAGGCTGCTGTTCTCTTCTAGCTTCAAGAGCATGAGGCATGCATGTGGTGCACATACATACATTCAGACAAAGCATCCATACACATTAAATAAATTCTAAAAGAAATTAAAAGGGGTTCATTAGAGTGGTGTTCTTATTGACCAAAGTTAAATCCCAGCTGTTCATATTGTGTTGCTTGGGGCAGATAGTAATAAAATCCTTAAGAGCCTGGGTGGTCAGTTCCTCTTCCTCTGGTCTCGGCACTGTTGGTGGAGGCAAAGTCTGATGCACAAAGGAAACTATTAAAAATAACGTTTAGTTCACCTGTGGGAATTGTCTCCCCAACCAATGAGAACAACTCTGAAAACAGGAAAAGTTACTACTTCATCTCTCATTGCTCTTCACAGGTGGAAAGAAGGAAACTAGCCATTGCTACACCTAGTCAAGCTTTAGTTAGGATTGTTCTGTATGTAGCCCTGCTGTGGGTTCATGTCAACACTAAGGGCAAGGTGGATCCTGTTGGCTTCTCTCCATCATGCCATTTTCTTCTAAGTTTTCTCCTAAGTGATACATAGCAAATTCACTTTCACCTGTGTTGTGAGTTGTCCCATTTGCCCACAGGAATTCAATGGTCTGATGGTCCAGGACATTTAGGGACCATTTTCTGCTTTCTCCAGTCCTTGCCATGTCAAGCATCCTTGTTGCCTGGGCTGTAAGTCTAGAATCAAGCAACTGTGTTCCCTCCATACCCAGCTATGACGCTAGGATTTTGTCAAGGCCTGGGAACTTCCCTTATAACACAATCTCAGAATGTGTTCCACAGTTTTCAAAAAAAAGAAATCTCCTCACCTATCTGAACACTATATTGCAAGAAGGTACCAGTCCTATACCTCACAAACCCTGCAATTCCTCATATGCACTGTCCCATGGAAAGTCTCTTGTCTAAACCTTGCCTATGCTAAGTTATGTTACACTATGATATTAACTTCAGGTCTTTCCAATATGAGCTATCTGATATTTGTCACAATTTTCATCTTTCTACCTATTTTCTAGATTAGCATTATTCAAATTTGAAACTAGAGATATTTTGTTCTTTTCATGGGATATCATCCTGTTCATTACAAAGTTTTAACAGAGTCCCTGGCTTCTGTCCACTTCATGTTAATAGCAACTCAAAATTGTGGCAACTAAAATATCCTTAGGCATTACTAAGCATCACTGGAGAGCAAAGGCACCCTTTGCTGAGAAATGTCCTTAAAGATAAGATTCGCAAGGAAAGAGATTGTGTCTGTCCTGCCTGTCCTCGTCACACACCTGACACCAGGTTATTCTGTTGGGTCAGGTAACTTCTCTTCCTCAGGTCTCCATTTAAAATAATAAAGATATTTATCCACACATTTGCTATAAGTTTAAATAAGTTTAGTACAAGTAGAGTTCTAACGATAAAACCAGCACATAATAAATAACAAAAAACTCAGTATGAGAGGTAATAAAGAAAAGCTACTTTCTCCTTTGAGAGTCCCTTTCTAAAGCTGCTATCTTCACTACTTCCTGGATGTGGGTCACAGGACACCACATCTTTCCTCCTTGCTCCACGTTCATCTCCCTGGCTTACCAGAACCTGTCCCTGTCTTATAATACTCAATATCACTTTATAGAATCTCTTTGATTCTTGTGGTATTAGCATCTTTGCACCATTATGAAAAGAAATGGCTGACACAAGCCATTAATTAAGTAAAAAAAGATTTATCTTGGTTTACACTTCCAGGGGTTCATATCTAAGACTAGACAATTTCTTTGTTTTGGACATATTTCTAAAGTGGATGAGATGGAAGAAAAAAATGCAAGAAAAGGATCCATTATCCATGGCTACCAGAACAGTGTGAACTGAGGCAACTCACTGCCTTTTGAGATCACCATGACAACCATGACAATGGGCAAAGTCTTAAAATTTAGTCAAAACCCAAATGTGGAATTTATCTTTGTCATAGATTTGTTGTTACAGCTTAGAATGTATTATGTATAACTACTTTCTTATGGTTCAGGGCAATATCATATGAGTTAGTTATTAGATTGATTGTCAATAAAATCATAGTTTGCAAAAAACAAAAGTACTTCCAATTGCTTTCAATGCAATCATTTACTACTGATTCCAGGACTCTATACCGGGCTCTCAGAAGGTCTTGCCTGGCAATACTTTTCCACATAACTGAGATTCTGATGGAATCCACTTCAGAGAAAACCCCCTTTAGTTATTCTTAACATGCAGCTGTCTGACTGATTCATCCTGGCCCCATCCCTGCCTGTCCACAGGGATTATCAAGGCTTTGCTGTCGTTTCCTTATAAAGTATTCCATGAAGGGAAGCTTCTATCATCTGTCTCAGTGAGTCATCTTTCTATACCCACTTCAGAGAGCTCCAATGTACCATTCATCCATAAGCCAAGTCCAACCCTGACCTAGACAGAAGGTCTTCAACTCCCTGTATGGAGGGCACTCTGCAAGATGGTTTCCATAAAGCTTACTCAGTGCCCAGTGAGCAGATCCCCAGATACCACAGCCACATCTGCCAAGGTTGCTGATCTTAGTGGAAAACCAGAGAGAAACTGCGTAGAAAGATCAGACCTGTTGGCTGTTTTCAGAAGTACTAAGGGACCAAGAAGCCATCATGGTACCACTTGTTCCTCCCAAATCCCTTTTGATGTTTTCCCTGGCTATGAAGGGGCAGACAGATGTGTGAAAAGTTCTGAAGCAATATGTTAGGACAGTTTGTATGGTTATAGGAAGCTCTAGACCAGGACCTTTCTCCACATGGGTACTGAATCAGGCTAAGCAGACATGGATGCAGACCTCTGATGTGGAATTGCCCTCTGTATACTATGAATATGTTGTATTACCATTGGTTAGTGAAGAATCTGCTTTGGGCCTATGGAAGTGCAGAATAGAGCATGGTAGGAATTCCAAGCAGAGATCGAGAAGAAAAGAAAGCAAAGTCAGAGAGAGACCCTGTACCTGCTGAAAGAGATAGACACCCCAGAACCTTATCAGTAAACCACAAGCCTGTGGTAAATTACAAAATAATAGGAATGGGTTAATTTAAGATATAAGAGTTAGTTAATAAGAAGTCTGAGATAACAGGTCAAGCAGTATTGTAATTAATATAGTTTCTGTGTGATTATTTTGGGTCTGGGTGGCTGGAAAAAGAACAAGCACCCTCCACATACAAATGGTGTGCCAACATGGGCCAGCTACATTCACATAAAACCTGAGAGAGCTTGAAAAGCTAGACACAAAACAGAGCTGAGTTAACCATGGCTTATTGGTAGTAACATTTTATCAAGTGGACTCTGTTTGCTAGAAGCAAGCAGAACCACAATTCCTTTAAGAGAAGGCTTCCTGTCTCAGCGGTAGTGGCAAAAAAACTGTGTGGTTCCTTTAAGAATGCTTCCTGGTTTGTGCTAGTTGCATGAATAGCTCTGCATCTTTCAGGAGGCCAAGGACTTGACTGTGGGCAGTGTGCTGCAAGTTACCTGGTGACATCATGGGCCAACTGCTTACCAGAGTTGAAGTGGTAAGGATGACCTCTACCCAGTGGTCCCAGTGTTGGCAGTAAAAGTACCTCTGCCATTCTGAAAGGCTAAGAGAGGCAGAGACACCATCCAGGGCCATTACAACCAGGCTGCTTATCATTTTAGATCACTCCTGGTCAGAAAATGGTTACAGATACACAGCAAAGACAGATTCAGACTTTTAAAAAAAGACCTGTGAATGGGTCACAGTGTTGGATAAATGTACATAGGCTTGGGAGAGAGAAGAAAAAGAGTATAGATAGTCATAAAAAGAAGTAGTTTTAAAAAGATAAAGCAATGTCTTTAAAGAGACAAACAGTCAATGATGAAAGGGGTAAAGAAAAATAAGCCATGTAAAGATGGAAAATACACAGAGAGTCTGGATTGTGCATATTATTGTGTTTTCTTTAAATTTTTTGACTGTGAATGATCTAATCACAGAGAGACATTATACTGTATGAACTGCTAAGCTAAACCAACATATACATTTTGAAGGTATCTTGACTTCAAAATTTCGGTCTAAAGTTATGTTGCTTTGGAAAAGAGGTTCTACTTTTGTTTCCACAGAAGATAGAAAGCTGTGTATTCCTTACCAGCTAACATGATTTGATCATGATTTGAGCAATGGCCCAGATGGTCTAACATCCATGACATTTTCATGACTACTGAGTGAGATAGACCTACCACACAGGATACCCCATGATAGACCTGATTAACAGTGCCTCCAATCAGTAGGAAGTAGTCTACAGAACAACACCCAAATTTTCCAAATACAAATGTTTGTTTATATTTAAGAAGGGATATGCTATAGAAATAAATACTTTGCATTGGTATGGATCTTGGTTTATTGATACAAATTTAAGGTCAATTCTGTTATATGTATATTTCTGCTCTTGATTAAGGTATTGTGTTTGTGAAGTTCATTTAAAAATATACTGTATAATTAATAACTACAAGATAATAGGTATTTATCTATAATAGTCAATATTGTAGTCATGTTAGCTAGATTTTCTAGATATACAGAGATTTATTTCAGATGAATAGATATTATTCAAACCTTTCAAAGACTTACAGAATATGGCATTCAAAAAGTTTTAAGAACTTAAGACTTTTCATGACAGTGATACATATCTATTTCTGGCAGCACCAATTACTTCAAAGAGGTTGATAGACATTGAAGAAACTTGTTATGAAATTTGCCTTCAATGTGATAAGGCTAGCCATTTGGGTAAGAAAATTCCCTTGCTTGGAATGTTTGATGGTATGCTATATAAACTGGACATGCAGGACCCACAGAAAGATGACTGCTCAACTTGCCTAAAGAAGGTGAGACAGTCCTTCAGAGATCCTGCTTCATGAAAGAATCTGCCAGACGTTCTACAGGATATAGAAGAAAGTTACTGACAAACTGTGAATATAAGTGGAACTATCTTTCAAATCCTGCTTCATGGAAAAGATACTATGGCCCTAGAGGCTGAAAATGGATACCCCAATGTTACAGAAGAACTTAGAGTGACTATCCAGGCAGTAAGTTGTCTCTGTTAATTCTAGAGTTTTGGAATCTGCTCACAATGCACTTTCTGTTTACTTAGGTAATGTTATATCCTTCTAGAGTCTTTGATGGAGTTGAAGAAAGATAAATATAATTATAAAAGATAGATTAGCTATAAAACTTTAGACTCACAAAGATAGGAAAAATAAAGAGTATTTTCCTTAATTTGTCAAATGTAAATGGACTAAATATTGTAACTATAATTCTTGCTTGAAAACTGTTTGGTTGTATGTAATCTTGCTATGTTAAAGTTAAAACCTTCCTTTTTATTTAGAAAGAGAAGGGGAGGTGATGTGGGATTTTACTCTGTATGCTGTGAATATGTTTTATTACTCCATTGGTTAATAAAAATTTTGCTTTGGTCCTATGGCAATGCAGAATAGAGTAAGTGGAATTCCAAGCAGAGATAGAGCAGGAAAGAAGTCAGAATCAGAAAGATATCATGTAGCTTCCAAAGAAGAGAGATGCACCGGAACCTTACCCATAAACCATGAGCCTCATGGTAAAATACAAAATAATAGAAATGGGTTAATTTAAGATGTAAGAGTTAGTTAATAAGAAGCCTAAGCTAATAGTTCAAGCAGTGTTGTAATCAATATAGTTTAGTTTCTGTGTGATTATTTTGGGTCTGGGCAGCCAGGGAACAAATGAATGGTCTCTGTCTACAGGTCTCAGCTGTCCCACAGTGTGTGGGATCGGTAGGCAAAGCTTTATGCCTCACTTTCCTATCTCTGGCTTGAGCATAATCATCTCCTAGCTCTTCAGTTTGACAAAAATGTGGAAGAACCCTTACAGCTATTGATGAGTGTCCATTCTGATAAAGCCTACACTTCTTGGAATCAGACTGCCCCTAAAATGATAAGGATGAAATGTGTTGGTCCAGATTTCACCTTCTTTTCTGGCCTAACCCAATTCACTCAATATTGCAAAGCTCCTGCATCATCAGACTACTACAAAAGTTGTCTGAGGATGAAGGTTGAAATTCCCAGGGAATTTTTTTGTTCTCTGTCCTATGGACCACCCCATTCAACTAGCTGTAATAAAAGGGTATTTAGGAAATACAGATTTGTATCATGAAACTGCATGCATGTAGAAAAATGACATTCCAAATTTCATTTCTTTATTTATTTTTATTTTTTTATTTTTTATTTTTTGGTTTTTCGAGACAGGGTTTCTCTGTGGCTTTGGAGCCTGTCCTGGAACTAGCTCTGTAGACCAGGCTGGCCTAGAACTCACAGAGTTCTGCCTCTGCCTCTGCCTCCCGAGTGCTGGGATTAAAGGCGTGCACCACCACTGCCCGGCAACATTCCAAATTTCAAAGGAGATTAACACTATCTCTCACTGATAATCTCAGACAATCCAAGAAATGACCATAGCCCTTCTGTGCAGAAGACAGAAATAACACCTCAGCAATACTGTCCTTAGATTCATCTCTATTGGTGCCCTATCAAATTATCCCCAAATTTATTGAATTAAAACTGTAGAAATTATTAAGAAATGTCAGGGTATAGGCATTGGCCATAACAGATGCCTGCTATAAATAGCTCTCCAGTAAATATGTGTCAAGTCTCAATGCCAGCCATCAAGATCATGGCCTTGTAGAGTAAGGGGGTGAGGGAAACATGGCATGCAATGTGATAACAATGAAAAACGACTGTGTGAGTGAGCACAGAGCAAGCAGTCTTTCTGCCTGGATGCGAGCACTCTAGAAACATTCTCAGAAAAACACCACAGAATAAAACTTAAAAATGTAATTTATCATGACAGTAAAACACATATCGTCTTAGCAAATTGTATAGACAAAAGAACTCAGGCTTCTAAATTATCTCTTTAAATTTCAACTTTGATTTGAGCTTCTAATATCTTTAACAAGTGCCCATTTGATATCAAGACAGCGAGCTAGTGGGTGGAATAAATATGCCCAAAGTCACACAGTCAATAAACCACCCTGGAGCTTGAACTCAATATCAAAGTTCGTTTTAGGCAGCTCCAACCACACACCTGACTTGGTTAGTTGTGGACCTGACCTAGTCTATTGTGCGAGGCAAGCTCCCGTAGGTCTTCTTTCTCATTCAGTAACATCTTTGAGGGTTTGGGTTTTGCTTTTTTATTGATTGGTTGGTGGTTTTCTTGTTGTGTGGGAAAGTGAGAAGAGGTGACCATCAATAAAAAGCAAGGAGGGGAAAGTTTACTCTAAGTGATGACTTTAATTGAATGACCCTCTGCATTGGATCTGAGCTATTTCAAATTATTTGAGAAGACTTCTGGCCACTGTAGACTCACATGGGGCTTTGAGAAGAGTTCTGGCATGCTGAATGAATCCCAAGATAAAGAGGACGAGGCTAGGGGCAGCAGAGGGGAATATCATCACAGTTGGGAGCCAGAGATGCTGACAGAAAGTGATCATTTGAGTTTCTCAAGAAAGCTAGTCCTGGCCAACATTCTACTCACTGTCTGGTCCATCTGGGAAAAATGTACTGTGCATAATAGACCATTAAGAAATAAGAATGACCTCACCTGGGGCAATCCTCCATACTCTGGTCTCCAACCATAACCTCCACCAGCAACTCATGAATGAGAAACACAAACAAGCAATGACAAAGTCAGTCCTTGGCAGGAATTGTTGTGCAGAGGGGGTGTTTATAAGCCTTCATCTTGCCCTCTCACATGGGAAAAAAATGCTCACAGTATGGAGAAGGATATAACAATACAAGATCAGATGGCAAAAATCATGGTGTCCTTGCAAAATGGGAAGATAAATTGCTATTAATTTATATGAGCATCCTCTGCCTTAATGCCTGATAGATTTTGGAGGCTCAGTTCAGACTGCAATGGCTATTCATGCACAGCAGCCATGCTGGCATATGGCTCATCATTTCTCCTTGCTGAGGCCCCTTTCCTCATCAGTGCAATGAATGTGATGGACATTATAATCCAATGCTTCCTTATAGGAAAAGCCTAATTATAAAACATAGTATTTCAAATAGTCATGTCCATTCCAAGAACTATTTCCTGAGATTCTGCAATGTCCACAAGTCTTTATAAGCACAGAGACAACAGCCCTGATCACAGACCCACAGGAAGCCTGGGGTCAGGGAGGGAAAATTAGACATACATGTGTAAGACTGCATCGTGTGGAACTGACGAATATACTGATAGAGCTGAGCTATGTGATGGAAGCATTTTTGTTGGTGTTTATTTTTGTCTGTTTGCTTTTACAGAGTTTACTAGGTGATTTTGTCAACTTGACATAAACCTAGACATATCTGAAAATCTTAATTGAGAAAATACCTCTATGAGATTGGCATATAGGCAAATATTTAGGATATTCTCCTAATGACTGATGTGGGAGGGCCCATCTCACTGAAGGCAGCACCATGCCTCAGCTGGAGGTGCTCTGCACTATAGGACAGCAGGCTGAGTGAGCAGTGGGAAGAAAGCAAGCCAGTAAGTAGCATTCCTTCATGGAGTCTCCATTTCTACCTCCAGGTTCCTACCTTGAATTCCTGCCTTGGCTTTCCTCAAAGATCTGAGTGTGACCTGAGAATGGTAAGGAAAACTAATCCTTTCTTCCTGTTAGCCATGGTGTTTTCTCATAGTAACCAAGACAGGCAGAATCTCACCACATCACCCAAACTGCCCTGGGACTTACTATATAAAGAGGATGGTCTTTAACTCAGAGGTTTGCATGCTTCTGCCTCCTGAGTGCTGGGATCAAAAGGATGAGACAACATACCTGTTTTGGAAACATTTTTAATAAATGAATCTATACAGAAAACTTCAAAGTAAAATAGGCTCAGAAGCACATGACAAATGATTGTGAGAGGCAGACATGAGCAGATTAAGTAAAGTTCAGCACAAAAAAAGGCTCATGTCTTACAGAGCACATGACCCACACAGACCCACATTCCCAGAACAAAGGCTGAAAAAGGAAGCTGATGGCATTAGATGGCTGTGATGAATTCCTGCATATCAAATGAAACAATTAGTTACCCCAGGGAGTTGACAGCATATGGTGCAGGAGAAAATCCTCACTAGCTATTCATCTTACAGGAAATAAATATCCACAGTCTATGAAAAGCTTAAACACACACAAAAGCAAATTCAATAAGGGAATGTGTTTGCAGAAGGAACTTGTTCATTTTCAGCTTCCCACATCCAAAATAATCACTCAAAAACTGTATTAATTAAACCACTACTTGGCCTATTAGCTTATGCATATTTCTAGATTACTCTTATATCTTGAATTGACCCATTTCTATTTGTCTGTGTATCACCACATGGCTGTGGCTTGCCAGCAAGGTTCCAGCATGTATGTTTCTGGTGGCAGCTACATGGCATCTCCTGACTCTGCCTTGTTTCTCCCAGCATTCAGTTTAGCTTTCTCCACCTATCTCTGTTCTGCCCTATCACAGGCCAAAGCAGTTTCTCTATTCATTAACCAATAAAAGCAACACATATACAGAAGGACTTTCCACACCATTTTCCTTTTTCTGTTTAAATAAAAAGGAAGATTTTAACTTTAACACAGAAAAATTGCATATAACAAAACAGGTATCAAGAAAGAATTACAGTTACAACATTTATATCTACTTTACCTTTTATTATAACGAAGGAAAACTATAATTACAACTACCTATTATTTAACACCATCAAAGACTCCAGAAGGATATAATATTACCTAAGTTAACAGGAAGAGCATTGTAAGCAACTTCCAAAACTCTAGAATTGACAGAGACATCTCGCTGCCTGAACAGTCACTCAAAGTTCTTCTTTAACTTTGGGGCACACATCTTTAGTCTACTGGCCCATAGTGTCCAGCAGACTTTCCCATGAAGCAGGAAATTTCAATACAGGAAGTTTCTCCTGTCTTGGCAATTTGTCAGTCACTTTCTTCTGTGTCCTGCAGAATGTCTAGCAGATTATTTCATGAAGCAAAAACCCCGAAGAACCATCTCACCTTTAGGCAAGTTGAGCAGTGGTTTTTCTGTGGGTCCTGTATGTCTACTCAAGCAGTTCAGAAAAGAGCAGTTTCTTGCCAAAATGTCTAACAAACTCCACAAGGAACCTCTTTGATGCCTGTCTTCTTCTTAAAGTAGATTGGTGCTTTCAGGAACAGATGTGTCTCAATATTATGAGAAGTCCCAAGTTCTTAAAACATTTTAAATGTCATATTCTATAGTCTAACTAAAATATAACTCTATACATCTAGAAAACCTAACTAACATGACTATAAGCTTGACTATTATAGATGACCCTCTATTAACCTATATTTCTTAATTATACATTACATTTCTAAATGAGCTACACAAATGCAACACCTTAATCAAGAGCATATATATATATATATATATATA
>NC_022016.1:6575561-6588503 GCF_000317375.1 Microtus ochrogaster
AGAGAGAGAGAGAGAGACCTTAAATTTATATCAATAAACCAAGATCCATACCAATGCAAAGTATCCATCTCTATAGCATATCCCCCTTTAAATGTAAACTAAAATTTATAAACAATATTTGGGAATGTGGGCATAGTTCTCTCCAAACTGCCTCCTGCTTTCTGATGGGTGAAGTAATTTTTGGGGTGTACATGGTGATCTTTTGGGGGATCTTGGTCAATCAAACCACATTAGTCTGGACTCAAATTCTGAAGTTATGATACCTTTAAAATACATAGGTTGGTTTAGCTTAGCAGCCCATACAATGAAATTACTCTCTGTACTTAGCTCCTTGACAGTCAAATAATTTAAAGAAAACACAATAATATGTATAATCCAGACTCTGTGAATATTCCATCTTTATGTGGCCTATTTTTCTCTTCTAGCTATCACTTTTTCTACAAGTTTATTATTTGTTTTATTTTCTTTAATCCTTTAATTTATGACTGTACTCGTTTATGGTACATTTACTGTCTCTTTACTCTTTTTCTTCTCTCTCCCAAACCTACATACACTTTTTCAACATACTATGTCTCATTTAGAGGTCTTTTATGCCTGAATGTGTCCTATTGTGTATCTGAAATCCGTTTTTGTCCAGGATGCTTCTTAAAATTCTAAGCCACATTACTAGATCTAAGATTGCTTTGTCTTTTAGCTCTGGCCGTCCAACATAGCAGAGATATGCTCACTGCCTCTGAGACTTCCAGGTAGGAGTCATGCTCATGCTGGCAACCAGATGGCCCATGCTGCCACCAAGTAACTTGCAGCATACTACTCACAAACCCTATTCAAGTGCTCAGCCTCCTAAAAGAGGTAGAGTTTGTGCTGGCAGCATGGACCAGAAAGCCGCTGTTTCAGCTGATTTGATACCTCACAGGTTTTTTGCTTGTTTTTTTTTTAACCACTAAATCAGGAAGACCTCTCTTTAAGGAATCATGCCCCTGCTTGCTTCTAACAAACAGAGCCCACCCAAGAAAATGCTGCTACCAAAAAAAAAGCCATGATTAACTCTGTTCCTTTGTGTGTAGGATTGTCTTTCAAGTTTTCTCAGGTTTTACATGGATTTATTCAGTCCCATGTTGGCACACTAATCTGTAGCCAGAGACTGCCTGTTCATTTTCAGTTTCACAGACCTGAAATAATCACACGGAAAATTTGTTAATTAAATCACCACTTGGCCTATTATCTTATGCATATTTCTAGATAACTTTTACATCTTGAATTAACCCATTTCTATTCATCTGTGTATCACCACATGGCTGTGGCTTACTAGCAAGGTTTCAGCACCTCTGTCTTTGGTGGCAGCTTCATGGCATCTCCTGACTCTGGCTTCTTTCTCCCAGCATTCAGTTTAGTTTTTCCCACCTAGCTCTGTTTTGCCCTGTCATAGGTACAAGTAGTTTCTTTATTCATTATCCAATAAAAGCAACACATACAGAATAACTTTTCATACCAGAAATGAGCAAAGGAGTTAAACACATAGTTCTCAAAAGAAGTAGCAATAAATATATTGGAACTGTTTAGCCTCCTTCACTGTCAGGAAAACAAACATCCACACTGCTCTGAAAATTCATCTGAACCCAGTTAGAATGGTTATCTCGAAAAAACAAAACCCAACAAATACTGACAAGAGTATCATATACCTAGTGGAAATGTAAATTCAATTGTCCAATAACTATGAAAATCAATGTGTGTTGACAGAGGTTTCTGCAGCCATTCGGTCACACACACACAAAGAAAAAAAACCCACAGAGGTCTACATTAATTATAAACTGGTTGGCCTATTAGCTCAGGCTTCTAATTAACTCTTATAGTAGCCTATAATTCTTGTCTGTGTTAGCCATGTGCCTTGGTACATTTTATCAGTGAGGCATTCTCAACTTGCTTCTTCTATGTCTGGATGACAACTGTAGACTGACCCTTTCCTCTTCCCAGAATTCTCCTGTTCTTGTCATCCTGCCTATACTTCCTGCCTGGCTACTGGTCACTCAGTGTTTTATAAAGCCAATACAACTGATAAATCTTTACAGGGTGCAAGACCATTGTCCCACAGCAAGTGTGTGTTGGGGAGGGTCACCAGTGAACTGAAACTAGGACTGCCATATGATCCAATGGCATTTACCACACATCAGAGTCAGCTTACTGTGGAGATACTGAAATACTGGAATAGCCGCGGTGCTGACAGAACTAGTCATCATCCATCTACATGGCATCAACAGATGAGAGAATAAAGAAAAGGCCCAGTGGAGTTTCATTTAGCCAAAAAGCAGAATAAAACTGTGACATTTGCAGGAAAGTGGATGGAACTGGAGGCCACCATATTAAGTGAAATATGTAAATTGAGAGAGAAAAAAAAACAAGTAAAAGGAGAAATAGCAGGGATATTTGAGGACAAGGATAGGAAAGGCATTAGAGGGCTAAATATCAAAGTACAAACATTACTTGGTAAAATTACCATATGCAGAATTAAAAATGGCCCAAGGGGACAGAATGAAGCCTAGTCTGTGTCTTCCTCACTTCAAGGCTAAGATATAGCTTTTTTCATAGCTTTTTGGAAGAAAATTCTTTTCGTTGGTGGGGAAAGGGTTTCTTGTTTTAGTTTGTTGTTAGTAGTTCTTTTGTTGGGTTTGTTCTGTTTGTTTGTCTTTAAGAAAAGGTTTCACTCTATAACCCAGGCTGACCTCAGACTCATGGTGATTCTCTTGCTTAGACCTCTCAAATGTCAGATTTACTAAAGAGTGAGCCCACATGCAGCTGAAAACACATTTTGCAAGTAGACTGCACTAACGATGTGTCTATGGTATCGTGATATACCTCTGTGGCAGCTGATGACTGTATTCTTATGTGTCAGGGTTACTGGCTGTTTCCTTCCTCAGAATGAGTCTGGTCACATTTCATTTTGCTTTCCTGTGATTGGTTAAACAGTTTGTAATTGCTCTGAATCAATAATTGATTATAGAACAGTAAGAATTATTGGGAGCTAGGGACCTGGGAACTGAAACATTCTGAGAAGAAGCCCTATTAATCACCCAGGGATTTTTTTTTTAGGAGACTCAACTTATTTAAATGCCTTGTTCAAATATATGTCATTAATTACAAATAAATTGAGTATGTATTTGTGTAAACATAGCTTACATAGGACACATGGCATAATACACTTACAGCACTTTATTTGATAACTGAGAAGATGTAGCCCTGGGTCCACTTAGCAAAGTCCAGAGGCACAGAAGCATTCACTGCTGGTGAAAAGACAGGCACATGCTACTGAAATACGTTTTGGCTGAAATACAGAATGAAAAAACTCCCTAAACAACCAACATTTGAATCAACCAAAATGGTTCAAAAGTTCAAATGAGTTCAAAAGTTCACATGATTTATGGCATAATGATTTATGTGCTTTCTTGCTGTCTGCGGGTGAGTGGGTCACTTTTTCAAAAAGTTCTAGAATCTTGGAGTCAATGCTAACACAGGGAGAGCCTAGTCTTGATTTGCCTTTTTTCCACTGGAGAAATTGAGAGCAACTGCTATGATGAAGGCTGACGGGTGCTATCAAACAATATTACAGGTAAGTGGATTCTTGAAACCTCCATTACTGATTCTTAATTAAAATATAAGAAGTCTCTCTTCTAAATTACAGAACAAAGAAATGCATTTTCAAAGTTCAACATGGCAGTGGTGTCTGTGCTAATGTGTGACAATCTCCTATTTAAGTATCATCACTCACTATTTCTGGTCAGTAGTGGGTTGACAATCCGTCTTAGGCAGAGACCACCAATGACATTAAACTACTTCTCTAGACTGCAGGCTACAAGCACTGTAATAAATAAACCCGTGAGGGCAGCTTCTCTCTCCCTCGAATGCCTCCATGTGTCCTGTGGATACTCTAACTTGCTGAACAGCAAGCCCAGGAACGGCTTAGAAGCAATCTTCGACCTTAAAGATAAAGTTGTTACCGTTTGAAAAGTATTAGTAACTTTTTTAAAAAGAAAAAAGTCTGGATTGAGCATCTATGGGCACTGAGAGCTCAGAAGCCACACTCAAGAGACCCTGCTAAAGAAGGCACTTAGCACTTGGATAAGTAATGGCAAAAAGTGGCTCCTGCAGGACAGGACACTGGGATCCGAATAATGAATCCTGTAGGCAGCTGGGCATGGCTGGCTCCCACTCCTCCAAGCTTCTAACATGGTCCCCAGCTGCTGAGAACTGATCTTGAGTTATCTCCTGGGGCCAAGAGAAACCTGAACTGCCTTGGGCTTGCGCAGCCCTCTACCTCCTCTTTCCAGGAACTGGACTCAACTCAGTTTCTCTGAGGTGTCACCCCGCAGCTGCTGCCCAGAGCCTAAGGGAACCCAGGTAGGGTTTCCAGCTTGCTGGAGTCCAGGAGCAGAGCCAGGATCCCTTTCCCTCTTGCTCAGCTCCAGAGGCTTCTGTTTCACAATTAGAATACTTGTTTGTGGAGCAAGGCAAAAATCACACTTCTCTAACAGCTATTCTGCGGAGGCGGAGGGAGCTGGAATTCCTACTCTTTTTTTTTTTTTTTTCACTATAAATTGTATGCAAATGGTCTGTTAGTTGGCTGGCTGCCTGGACTGAGTGCGTCTCTCATGAGCTAACTCGGTTCCGCTGGGAGGGCTGTTCCTTTAACTCGCAAACTGAAAAGAAAAAAAAAAGTGGGAAAGGATGTCTGGAGGCGAGGCGTCCCATTACAGAGGAAGGAGCTCCCTATAAAAACCAGGCAAAGCTGGCTGCTCTGGCCACAGCCTGCCTACTGTCGCACGCCTCTCCCGCGCAGACACACATCCCAGCCTCTCCTGGGCACAAAGACAGTGGCTGGGGAGAGGCTAGGGACTGCGCCCGTGGGAACTTGCCACGGTCTCAGCCCAGGTACTTCTTCAGGGAGCCTGTGAGCCCAGCGACCTAGATTTCTCCGACCTGGAAAAGGTGAGTCTGTTGACCCCATCACTCAGGGTCTTCCTGATGTGCCCTTGGCATTCCTGGTACCCAGTGAGGTGTGGGTTTATAACTCTTTAACACTCGTGTTCTGTTTCCACCCCCGGTAACAGAGTGTTTCTCTGCATGTGATCCGATGTACCCTAGTTATTTCTTGCTTGCCTTCCTCTTCTATTATATTTGGTGTTGATCTGTCAAAACTACTCAGAGAAACTTTTGGTAAAGTTTTTGTCTCTGCCCTTTTTTTTTTGGTGGCAAAGTAAGACTTTTTTCTCTTAACCCTTTAGCTAGTTGATTCTCACCTGTGGATTTTTCCCCTATTGAGTGTTAGAAAAATAGAGTTTGAAAGTGGCATTCGCTCACAGCCACGAGGTTGAATGACAGAGAACATAACTGTATATTTAAACAATCTCAGTACTACACAGTTTTCAGCTACCCCCCCATCCACCCCAATTTGGTCCTCATGATGTCCACTCTGTGGAAAAAATAAGCGTTGGGATACCAAAGTGAGGCTATGAGTTCTAGGCACAGATGAACAACCTACAGGCTGCAAGAATAGACTTGGAGCAAGGTGCTAATCTCCAGTGGGAGGCTCCTGATTCACCGGCCTCAGGTGGGGTCTTGGCATGGTTAGAGGCTACAGGGCTATCCAGATCCCATGCTGCTCCCCATCAGGCTCTCTCCTCACTCTTCAGAGCAGGAACCCCACTTAACATCTTCCCAAGACATGAGAAGCCACCTTCCCTGTTCTGGAGTGTTTCTGCTTATCCCCACCCCCTAGGCTTTATCATTTTATCTTGCCAAATCTGAGAGTGCCTGCTAGCCTGGCAGGTATTCTAGAAGGAAGAAGTTGTGTTGGTGCTATTAGGAGAAAAGGTGGCAACCTGGGGCTGGATGTGAATGTGGAGTTCTGACTCCAGAAAGTCCTTGGGCATTACAGGCTCACGTATTTGGCTATGGAGCGCTGTTTGGCTAGAGATTCTTGGGAACTGCTCTGTGTCAGAGGGCGAGCTGGACAGGGCGCTCTCTTTAAGGTTGAACATTTCTTTTTAATGCTTTTGTGGACCTCTTTTTCCTTACTTTTTAGAGCTTCCCCATGAGCATCATAGAAATGAGAGCTGTTCCCCACCCTGGCCCCTTCTCCTAAGATAGAGCAAGCCACATGGGGACTGGGGAGAGGTTTGCTCAGCCTAAATAAAGTGATGGGAAGCACTCCTGTTGTATGAGTATGGGAAGCAGTGTGCCTTGGCCTTGTGCATGCCAAAATCAGGAACCACATCTGGGCAAAGAAGGGGGTGCAGAGTGTGAATATTCTCTGGGTTGCCCCTGCTTCTTTCAAATGCCTACCTTAGTGCTCCCAGCCCCTCCTTAACCTGTCTCAAGAGGTGACAGAGTTTCTAGCCACGAGCTTTGTCATCACACAATGTGGGTGAGGAATTACCTCTCCTAGGCTCTGTGGTACTCACCTGATATAGACAGGCTCTTAGAGGTGTTTCTGTTTGTCTGATTATCAGTTCACAGAGAGCTTCAAGATTAACGTTCTACAAACGTATGTCGAGTTTAACAATGGAAGTATTTACTAATACAATTTGGAAAATATTGCGAGTTTCTGACAGGTGAACACGAGGCGCTTAAAGGGTCCAAACCTTACTGCATTGTTTCCATCCCCTGAAACATTTCACCAGATTGCAAACAACAGGGCACACAGCTCCGGATCTCACAGCCAGGCAGTGCTCGTTCAGGTTGGAGCTCTGAACTCCAGCAGCTACGGGAGTAAGGACAGGTCCCCAAATGAAAGAGAAGATAGGAATTTTAGAGGCAGAAGAAAGCCGCTTATGTTAATCAATTTCAGTGATGGACATTGCCAGCATACAGTTAGCCCAGTGTGTAAACTATAGACTCCTGATGCCTCCTTGGGCATCATGGCACCAAAAGACCACAGCATGTCTCTGAAGCATGGATGTATTTATGAGACAAAGAGGCTCTGAGTGCATAGAGATTGGGTCTTAAAACTCAAGTGATGGAGCCAAAATCTAAGCCCACGTCTCTACTCCGAGGCATATTGTGCCTCTGCTGTGTTCCTTTTCAATGTGTCAGCTTCTTGCATAGCCCTCAGAAAGAAAGCACTTCCCTTGTGACTAAGTATGCTCCTGCAGGCAGACTGTGGCCATCCATAAATACAGCAATAGCCTGATCGTATAACAAGATAGAAATTGGAAAGGGAACGCAAGCTGACAGAATGAAAAACATCCCCCCGAATCCTACCCTTTCTAGTGTTCACAATGAACTAAAAACACCTCTTAGTCTCTTTGCCTGTAATTCCATGAACTTACAAACTAGAGTTTTTGATGGAATAATATCCCCAGCTTTCACAAAACACAAAGGCTTCTCCATACAGAGGCTCTTTCCGTTTGAAAAGAACTTGAGATACAAATATTTAGTTGGCTCTCAGTATACAGTTCCTCTTTGCCGATCAAACAGAGACATAAACTGGCTGCAGTTGGGGCTAACAACATGAGACATGTGTGATGGAAGGCTATGCATGATGACTCACCCAATTCTCAACTACACGAATTATGAATTAAAAACTCCATTTAATGGAAGGAGAAATTAAGGCTCAAGGAAACGGAGTGGCTCAGCCTGGGTCATTCCATAAAAGAGTCAGAATTGGCTGCAAACCCAAACTTTCTAAGTAAAACCCCACTATTTTGTCTCTTATGCCACACTGCCTCCTGATGTCAGGCTTGGCTAACCAAGTGCAGAACCCTACATGGTGTCCTTTGGGGAATGGCCAAAATAGTACAGAAGACTCCAGCTGGCATCAGAGTCTCTTGATTTCACAGAGGAGCCCTGCAGCTATCATTTTTCATGTGCACAGGAAAGGTTAGCTGGTGGTGGAGCAGCTCACTTCACTGCCTGGAAACAGAAACTTTCAAGTTTCATCTAACAGACAGAGAGGGGGAGGGGAGGGAGTGAGAGGTAGCGGGCATGTCATTTCTAGTGACATGCCTGTTGGAAAAGTCAGCACACACTTTCCCAGACTGTGGAGATGGGACTTTAGGGTGGGAGAATGGAAGAGAACCATACCTGAATCTTCTAAGGCTTGTTGAGCTGAATGTGTAGCTTGAAAGAGGCTGCTGCGGAGGGGGAAAGGGCTACACCAGGCGTCTAAGGATGAACCCCAGGACAGTGGGGGAGCAGTTATAGGCTCCAAGTTACAGATTCTGCCAAAGCCTCAGAGAGAAGGTTGTGATTCAAGCACCTCTCACTGTGGGAAGATAGTTGGGAATCCCCTTGAATCCCATCCCAGACCAGCCCGAACACCTCCAACATGTGGGAAACATTAAATGGAATCCCCGTTCCAAGAAGGAAAACCCCCTTAAAGTATAGTGAGCCTAGCTGCCTGCAAACTCTACTTCTCCCCAACACAAAGCACACTGGTGGCCTTGCCTACTATAAAATCTGCACACACTCTACGACTTTGTGTGGAGGAGAGACCACTGCATAGTAACCTGATTCTAGCCCTGGTGGCCAGACTTTTACTAAGTTGTGCCGTTAAATCTAGTAATCTTTGTTCTGTTTCCTTCCCCTCTGCTATACATACTTCCTAGACCTGAAGAGCCACCTAGAGTTCAGGGCTCTCATTGCCATCTTCGACCCTCCTCTATGGAACAAAATGCCTACGCTGAAAGCAGGTTGTGAATGGAAAATCCTTTCCATCTGTATTTTCACTCTGTTTGTGAGTGGAATTTTTTTTAATATTATTTCATTCCAAGCCATCTCAGATGTTTGAAATTTCCTGACGTTCTCAAGTTATGAAATGTGGGCACTATAACTCAAATAGCTTTGACTGGTCCTTTAACCTTCCTTGAACATAATGCCAAGAGACAATGAGTCAACGGTCACTTCCTACCCCAAAGGAGGGAAGGTGGCTTCTGCTAACAGCTGTAAAGATGTTCCAACATGTCTGTGACAGAAACAAATGAGGGATAATTGGGAAACTAACTAAATTAGTTACTTCGTTCATTGTCACAGCAACAAATATCTGTCAGAAAGCAAGTGACAAGGAATGGTTTATTTGGCTTACAGTTTTCAGAGAAACAGTACATCATGGTAGGGAAAGCATAGTGGTAGAAGCTGGAGCTGGTTAGTCACACTGTATCCATGCTCAGGAAGCAGAGAGTGAGCAAACCTGGTGTTCAACTGAGCTTTTCCCTATGCACGAAGTGCAGGAACCTCAGTCAATAGGATGGTGCCATGCTCACGTAGCATGGGTCTTCCCATTTCAACAAACCTGATCTAGAAACTGACTCTCAGGCATGCCAGAGGTTTGTTTCTAGACCAGTTTTCAAGTACTATCAAGTTAATGATCAAAATTAGCCAGCATTTGAAATTTTGCCCTATAGTCTTCCAATACTGTGACATTTTAGCACTTCCTATTATTTTCAATATCACTGGGACTCCTCAGTTCAAATGGTTGGAATCTGGGCTGCATCAGTTTAAGTAACTTACTCACTATCATGAAGACAGATGATAGGGAGGACCTTAACCCAAACTCATTTCCATGTGACTAGAAGCTGGCAATGATCATTGGGGTAAGCAAGCTACGCCAGGCCCCATGCTTCAGCTTCTCCTGTCTTAGGGAGTTCACTATCTCCAGAGTCTATGTGCCTTCTGCGCTCATCAGACCCTCAGAATGTAATGCCCATGAAGGGCCATGCTATTCCCAACACAACAGGAGTTGGCTTCTAAAGGTGTGATGTTCGTCTGTTTCACAAGTCTGCTTCATGATTTACAAAATTTCCCTATGAGCAGGACAGGTCTTCACAGCATGATATACACATGAGTTGATACATTGATGAAATAATTCCATGCAGATCACCTCATGCACTCCTAGCATATATAGAAGACTTTGCAGGAAGGTAAACTGAGTCTTTGTTAGTCGCATAAAGCAGAAAGTAAAGGCGCTCAGAGTTTCTTCCCAGTGTTTCTCTCACTGTGCTTCATAGATTCTAAGGAATTAATCCAAGTTTCCAGATAACAAAAGCAGCTTAGAAAGATCTGGCTATTTGCTAGATAAATATTTACATTTTTAAGATTTATTTTATTTTTAATTATGTATGTGTGTGTGTGTATATCCATCAGGGTAGGTGCACAAGGGGACAGTTTCCCTTGGAGGTCACAAGAAGGTGTCAGATCTCTGGAACTGGAGTCACAGGCATTGTGAGCATTACTGCTTAAAGTCTGGAAACTAAACTCAGCTCCTCTGAAAGAGCAGCAAATTCATCTCTGTAGCTTATACTTGCATTTTTACAGTTAGATAAAACTACTTCTGTAAATGCTTAGATTGGTGAGTAAATTATGGATGAGGGACTTTAGACAAGTCTGTGGATACTGTGTAGGTGGAAGAGTCAAATTTTATCACCCAGTACATGTGTAGGAGAGTTAAGATAACACTCGATGGGATCAACAAAATGGAAGAAACTATAGACTATGGGGAAAACATTAGCTCTATTCAAAACCTTAAGGTTACAGACACAAGCATGGTGTCAGGAGAGCATGTCACCTGCAGAAGCAACATACTGTGACTGGAAGGAGACAGCTCTGTGCCCTGCTGGATCATCTGCCAGTCAGAGACCCTTGCAAACACTAAATGTAAGCACCAGTCTATGAAATGATAATATTTAAAAAATAGAAATCTGTACAGTGGATAATAAAGCCATTCAGGGAGGTAGAAGTCTGAAGTTAACTACAAAGGTGCTTTGACATAGCAGAGGGAGTCTGCCGGCTGTGGAGGACATGAAGCAGAACAGCTCCAGCAGTGGTCAGGGGCCACTGACATCATACAGAGTGGTGGGATGCAGAAATGTCACAGGACAGTGCTCTTGCACATAGGTTACTTTTGCTAGAATTTACAGAATGCCAAGCTGAAGAGGCTGGAGCTTACAGCTCGGGCCCCTAGGACCCTGGGTGATTCAGACAATGCCATGGAGAGGTGTGGAGGGACGGCAAAGGACCACATCCAACCTTACTTCAAGTACTTTTATCTGTTTTGTGCATGGAATTTCCACAAGACATAATTTGGTGAAAGGTTTCTCTAGCACAAAAAGAAGAAAGAGGAGGAGGGGGAGAAGGAGAATGTTTGTACAAATTGCTGACCTAATTTGACATATTATTTTAAAGATGGTGAAACTGAGATATGAAGGAGAGAGAGCTGTTCCTAAGATGTCATGCCAGGTGGCACTAGGTCAGGGAAGAATCTTGGGTCTTCTGAATTTCTTCTTAGAATATAAAACTCTGTTGTTAACACATTCTCTTACAAAAGATGAGCTGTTTTATTCTCCAAACAGTGTGTGGAGTGAGCTAATGGCCCTATTACTTATTCACTAACCACAAATCAGTTGTCATAAAAAAAAAAACAGAAATTCCTTAAATGTCTTTTGGTCATTTGAGATGCATCTGTTGGGAATTCTTTGTTTCAATCTGTATGCCTTTTTTAATTGGATTATTTGGTATTTTGGTGTCTAATTTCTTGAGTTCTTTATATATTTTAAAGATCTTCCCTCTGTCAAATGTGGGGCTGGTGAGAATCTTTTCCCTTTCTGTAGGCTGCCATTTTGTCTTATTGACCGTGTTCTTTGCCTTACAGAAGCTTTTCAGTTTCAGGAGGCCACACTTATTAATTGCTGCTCTTGGTGTCCTGGAGCTTAGTTGAAGAGAGGGAGGAAGAATCATATGAGCAAGGGGGTCAAATAATGATTAGAAAACGACAGAGAGAGTTGATCCTAGCTAATGGGAGCTCATGAGCTGTGGATTGCATGAAACCGAACTTAACCCTCTGAATGTGGGTGACAGTTATGTGACTTTTTGGGGGACCCCTGGCAGTGGGACCAGGACTTATCTTCAGTGCATGAACTGGCTTTTTGGAACCCTTTCCCTATGGTAGAATACCTTGCTCAGCCTTGACACAACGGGGAGGAGCTTAGTCCTATCTCAACTTGGTATGCCAGACTTTGTTGACTCCCAAGGGAGGCCTTACCTCCTCTGAGGAGTAGATAGGGGTTAGAATGCAGGGAGATGGAAGGTGGAGAAGGTGAAGGAGGGGAAGTGGGATTAGTGTGTAAAATTAAGAATTTTTAAAATAAAAACAGAATTATCTTATGATTTCTGTAGCTCTAGAATCAGAGCACAGATGAGCTGAGCTTTCCACATTCATATGTTATTGCTGTTGGCCTGAGTTTGTTTCATATCTTAAGGTTTGACTAGATGGTTAGATTCCAGACTGCATTTATTACCTGGCTTCTACTCCTTATAGTTTCTAGACTACATGTTTCAGTTCCATGATCTCTTAATTTCTTCTCATATGGGATACTTCAACAAAGCCATCTATCTCACCCAAGCCAGTGATAGAAGAGGAAGAAAGAGGAGGAGGAGGAACAGGCAGAGGAGGAGCAGCTGGAGGAGGAAGAGCAGGAGGAAGAGGAAGAAGAGAGAACACAGACTTTTATAAACAGAGATGACTGTTTAGCTGTTTAGTTTTAGCTGAAAGGAAATGGTTAGGCTGTACCTCAAGGCAAGGCAGTTCCACAAGCATAAGGCTTGGGGGCAGGATCAGCGCAGTCTGTTTTAGGGGACAGGATCAGAGCAGTCTGTTCTGGGGGGCAGGATCAGAGCAGTCTGTTTTGAGTCAGCCTGCTGTAGCCTCTAACTATCCAGTGTCACCATCCCCTGCATCTCATTATAGATGACAAATTTATTCATTCAACCTTCCCTTCTATTAATGGGCAATAAGTAATTGTGACAACCACTAAGGTGAATTGTGTCTTAACTTTTTCAGCCATTGTTGAGGTAGATCATTAAGTATCCCAGATTTCCTTCAAAAACTAGATTTTTCCAGGACAATAATTTCTTTTCTTTTTTTTATTAATTTTTTTTATTAAGAAAGAAAAAAAA
>NC_022016.1:6590464-6598783 GCF_000317375.1 Microtus ochrogaster
CAGGCGGATCTCTGTGAGTTCGAGACCAGCCTGGTCTACAGAGCTAGTTCCAGGACAGCTCCAAAGCCACAGAGAAACCCTGTCTCGAAAAACCAAAAACAAACAAACAAACAGGACAATAATTTCAAATCTATCAGTCAAAGTTCTCTGAAAGAACAGAACTGATTAAATATCAAAAAGAGATTTGTTATATCTATTGGTTTACAGGATGTGGTCTGAGAGGTCCAGCAATGACTGTCTCACTAGAGGGGCTGAGACTCCGGTAACTGTTGAGTTTGGAAGAGTGGATATCTCAGCAGCCTCTCTGGTACTGAAGGTCTAGAGCATTCCTGGAGAACCGCCGGGCCTCGGTCTGTGCTGGAATCTCAGAGAAGCTGATTCTACTATTGGTAAAGGAATGCCTCTGATCAAAATAGGTGTATGTACCAGAAAGAGAGAGGACAAGCAGACAAAAAGCCCAGTTTTCTTCTCCCATGACCTTCCATGTGGGCTGCCACCAGAAGGTACTGATGTCAGATATAACAGGGGCAGGGATGTCTTCCTTCTTCAGATAATCTAAGAAAATTCTTCACAGGAATACCCAGGAGCTTGAATTTTAGTTGATTCCAGATTCAGTCAAATTGACAGGGAATAGGTGAAAAAGTCTCTTGAGGAATGCTCGATCTTTTATTGTTGTCTTATAATTTAAGGAGGGATAGTCTCTGTCCTGATGGCCTGAAACTCTCTGAAACAGTGAATCAAGATGAACTCTTCCTCCCTTAAGTTGTTTCTGTTGGGAATTTTGACCAAATCAATGAAAAAGTATTAGCATAAGCCAAGCACTTCACTGCCCCACCCCATACCCTCCATCAGAGACCTCCATTCTCAATTCTCATTATCTTATAAGATTTATAATGGATCATTTATAAATGGGTCAGTGCAACAAATTCCTACCTAGGCCCCATGATACATGCATTTCCCTTCCATTTGTGTCACTATTTAGGATTATAAAGGTTGGAATATCTATGCCCAAACATACCCAAGTAGTACTTTTCTACAAAGAAAATTAACACCTCGAATTGACATTCAAGGTTTCCCATGATTCACCCCCAAAAAGACTCTGTGCCTCAGCCATCACCATACTTTGCACACCCAACCTCGATATATATTTTTTCTTACATAGAATTGCATTTTATGTACGACCTAACTCAACTTCTTCAATTGTTAGTTCAAATGCCACCTCCTCCAGATACGTAGATATTCCTCCCCATCTCCTTTGCACAATCTGACCTTTTCCACTACCCCGTGTATCAGACTGCTGTTTCTATCCCACAGACCAACTCTTCCAGCAAGGCAGAGTTCTTAAGAGGAGATTTTTGTCCTGGTTCACCTGCAACTCAACATGACTTAAAGCTAACCTTAAATACCTGACAAAAGTTCTTATTCCTAAGACTCAAAAATCCCATTTCACATGAGGCTCATTTAGAAAAATTAGAGTCAGAGGTTACTTACAAGGTTCGTTTTGGGGGCTCAAAACTACACAGGGTGATAAGATATCTTATGCCTTCAAGAAGCCGTGCCAGTTCTGAGACAGGAAAACTTGTCAGGACACAGACTTCAAGGATTGTCTTTACTTCCAAAACTAGTCCCAAAAATAAGTGCTGTCATTACTTGAGGTTTGGGAAAAGCCAGTACCAAGGACAGAGGGCATCTGTCCAGGGCTTTGAGACTGAGTCAGAGAGGCTTTTGTAATAGTATGAATCAAACAGCAACTAGTGGGAGGAATAGTCGGTCTCGGGGAAGAGATAAGGACAAAGATCTCCTTGTCTTTGGACATGGAGAAAATCACAACCCTTGCAAAGTGATGAATCATGATTAAGAGTGTGGCTTTGGCATCTGAAGGCTCTGAGTTCAAAATACTTGTGCTTGTGTGCGAACTTTATTAAATAACTGCTCTAAGTTTCACTTTCCCAATATATATCAAGCTGCATACACACACATATAAAAACACCTATTTCAGAAGGTCATGGCAGTTATTACATGTATTGTGCCTTATATTGCTTATCAAAGAAACTGGCATGTGACATAAATGGTCATGGTCGTGGGCATGGAGGTTGGCACTGTTTTTGAAGCAGTTCTTGGTGCTAAGACCCCACTGGGTAAGCAGTTCTCAGATTGTGTCCTTTGAAACAGATTCTCATGAGAGTCACTTAAAGAGTGTTCTGTGACTAGTGAGCTTGAGAAACACTTGATAACATCCTGGAAATTTAGGGCTCATGCAGTCATTTCATTGTAGTGCTAAATGCTGACAACACAGTAGCAAAAACAATAAGGCAACAACCTATAATTCATTATAGAGGTGTCCTATCCTATGTGCTCCTCTATGACAAAATTTTGTGTACTAGGCAATGTGGAATCAATAGAAACCCACTTTCCTGGAAACTTTGAAGTCTTAAGGATAAAGTATCAGTAGATTGTGTGTATTGAGAATGCCCACATCCTGGTACATAGATTAAGATTTATAGCTGAGCCTACACAGGATGGAAGAGACTAGGAAGCTACCTAGAGCAATGTTTTGAAGGACATTGATTTCTAAACTATTGGGAGCTCTGACACCCTTTTCCATATGACATATGTCTTAAAATGTGTTGGACCATAATCTGGAAAACTCTACACCAGAGTACCAGGCTCCACATACTCTTAAAGGAACGTTAAATTTGTACACATACATCTAAATTGACAGTGAAAAGCCAAACAAATCACTTGAGCCAAAACAGGCATGCCCTGGTCAGGAAATCTAACTAGAGAGGCAGAAACATGTAGAGTGTCATCCCAATTAGCAACTCTTTCTGGCTAAGGTACTCAGTAATCACAGCCAGACCTCAGAAGATTCTAGAACCCTGTCTAGGCCAAAGGGAACTTGCCAACACATACCCAGGAGCTAATAACCACTTGCAAACAGTGCACCTTGGCTTCAGTGTCCTCCAAAGAAGAAGCATGCAAAGTGGGAGCACCAGTCAGAGCTCAGAGAGAAAGGCAGAGGTCAAACGCTCCAGGTTTACACACGGACAACACCAGACAGTTGTTAGGCGTCTGGGAAGTGGAAGGTAAAGGAATTCTTTTTCATTCTTCATAGTTTTCCTTACTGAGCAGCTCAAACTAAGTTTACACATTTTTAATAACTAAAGAAAAGTGTTTGAGGAGCTACCCCAGTGTGGCACAATGTAGTTGAACTTTCATATTTGAGAACCACAAAGAGGGCTTCAAAAACTGCTCCTGTTTCACAAACCAGTTCTTGAGCTACACCAGGTGTTAGCTTGACTTCTAAACAGGCAACATAATGAAAAAAGGATTTCTTCTGTTCACGGTTCTGAAATCATCGTTTTAGGAAAGTCAAAGCAGTTGGTTACATTACATTCAAGGTCAAAAGAAAGGAATTGGATCTAGGTATGCATGTCTGTGTTCAGATCACTTTCTGCGCTCTTCTGCAATCAAGGATATTCTAGCTAGGGAATGACATAACCCATGATGGGCAGATATTTTGTCTCTATTAACATAAACAAATGAACAAACAAACCCACAACCTCATCTATAAAGTCCCTCCCTGAGATTTTCTTCCTAGATGACTCAGGACTATGTCAAGTTAACAACCCTAATCTGAAATTTTTTACTCTCAGAAAAAAAAAAAATTCTTTCTTGCTGTTTTGTTGCTTTTGTTGCTTGTTTGGTTGGTTAGTTTGGTTGTTTGGTTTGCTTTTGTTTTTTGTTTGTTTATTTTTTGAGAAAGAGTTTCTCTGTGTAACAACTCTAGTTGTACCGGAACTCATTTTGTAGACTAGGCTGGCCTCAAACTCAGAGATCCTACTGCCTCTGCCTCCCGAGTGCTAGGAGCTGATTTTGAAGCTCCTGTCCCTGGTGCTTCTCAGTTGATCATCCTCTCATTTATTAACCTTCTCTCTGGGCAACTGAAGCAGGCCAGACTGCTCTCAGCAGCTCTAGAGATCTGCAGGAGATTTCGACATTTTAGTTCACTTGGCTTCGTGCCCTCTCCTCGAATAAACAGTAAATGAAACCACCATGGGTACCCCAGTTTCCCAACTTCATTCTTCTTCTCTGTGGCCCTAACAAGTGCATTCAATTAATGAAACTGAGTGTGCCTCCAATATATGTTACTTAAATATTAATACCTTAGAGCAAACAATGAATCTTCTTTCAAAAAAAATAACGTAGTAGAACAAAAGGAACCTGAACTTTGGCATCATGAGACGGTGCCCTTGATTCTGATTCGAGTAGCACTGACCTGATAACTCCTGGATAGTCTCAAGCCTGAGCTTCTGAGAGCAGGAAAATATGAACAATGTTCCCAGACTGACTAAGCTTGGATCATGATGAGAAGGTATTTGGAAAGGACCAAGCACCAAATAAATAATATTGATTTGTTCCACTTTAGTTGCTTGAGATCTTTCATCCTGGCCAGGTAGAGCATCATTTCTAGCTAACATATGAGGTTTTGAAGAGCGACGCTCTAGCTTTGCTCTGTCCCAGGACTGGCCTCCCTTGTGTGCCATCAAACCCAACCCTGTGATGTACTTCAAACACAAAAGAAGCAAGTATGTTTGGGAAACACGCTATAAAGAATCTTAGTGGAGGTTTTCACAAACACATAAAAGTCTCTGGAAAATCCTGAAGTAAAGATGCGTAATTTGTTTGCTTTAAAATAGCACTGGCTTTAAAAATAGCCTTTTCCAAACAAGATTAACTAGGAAATACCTTTTGCTTAGCAGTAATACCTCTCACATGCCACAGATTACATGTTAGGGAACATGCTCCTGTGTTTGGAAAGCCTAAGCCTTAGCTTACACTTATCTCTATTTTTCCGGCTCCCATGCAGCTTCAGGAAGACTTTTTCCACTGTCATTAGTATTTTTGAGGAGAGCCAAACCCTGGATTCTTTTGAAGTTAGTCCTTTGATCTTAGTCATGCAAACCATCCTTTGACATCACTAAATTGCTGCGAGAAAACTGAGGGTTAAGAAGCTGCCCCTGATTGGTGAGTCACTTCACCTGGATCTAACTCTGTGCTGCCCTTTTTTCTAGCTAGGTGGCCTCAGTTTCCTTATCCTTGAGCAGCAAAAAGTAAAGGAAACCATATCAGGGATCATAGCGTGGAGCCAGTGGAATAGCCCGTATAGGGCACTGGAAGCACAGATGTTTCCAATCAGTGCTGCTGCTATTATTGTAGCTTTTAGGTGATCCCATTTTGAGAGAGGAAAAGGAGACTCTGTGTGTCTGCATGCCTTTTCTAGGACCACACTAATTAATTACTGGAGTGGACTTAGTTTTCCATGGCGTCTGGTTTCTTGCTACCAATCTTAGAGACCTATTTTTACTGTGAGAGTCGGCTGCTCTCAAAGTGTGTCGAGGCTGGTTGACCTTGATGCTTCCTGGGTTTGGTAATTGTCAGTGTTTTCTCTGGCTCCATCTGACAGCAGACCCCAGTCCAGCAGAATTCCATTCATTCAGATACCAGGACTACCATTTCAGAGAATGTTTCTAAACATTCTAGTTCCCAAATGCCAAATAATGAGCGCATGTATCCACACTGCCCTGTTCCTGGGTTGCACTTAATGGCCTGTGTCTCCTGAATAAACAGATTTAAGTTTTTACCCTTGGCTCAAGTATTTGAGACCTGAGAAAGAGCCAACTGCATTTTTTAAAAAAAAAAAAATAAAAAATCTGGTGGAAACAGAAAATAGAAGAGTCTATTGTTCCAGGAAAAATAAATTCAAATTTATTTTTGAAATGCTTTTCCGGAATTTTATAGGAATCTATAGTATTGCCATTCGATCAGACCCACTTATTTTCTTTTATGTCTAGGCAAGAGGCACAAGACAGAAAACTACTGCTCTGCAGAAATTTTATTTCAAAAATTGAAACCAGACCATAACAAGGTAGCTTGTGGTCTGAGTGCATCAATGGATCTAGTCATTTCTCATCTGGGCTGTTCATAGGTATACTAAACCACAAATATGAATCTCATTATTGTGCCTAGATGGAAATATTTTATGGATTAAAATTTGGGGATTTAATTTGGTTAGTAATGAAACTTCTTTTCAAGGAGTAGGAGGAGCCACAAAATACCACCAGGGATTCATCCAAACCCTTTATGACATTCCTTTCATAAAGTCAGTATAATATTTGAGTCTCTTTGTATTTAATATTGGCCATTTTGCTTGAGTCTAAAGTAGAAAGCTAAATCTGGTTAGACAGAACTATTGCCAAATTAGCAGCAGTTCACAGATCATTACAACCTAGAGACTTCTAAAACTGGGGTTCACTGTACTCTAGGTACAATCTTTGGTGTTGAATATAGAGAACTGGATTTCTCATATGACGGCCCTTGCCTTCATTGAACCAAAGTCTCTATATAGTCTAACTCTATATGGGCAAAGTGTAACTATATCAGCCTAAATAAAAATAAAATAGACATCAAACTCTCTCAAAATCTTTTCTAAAATAGTACTACTCAGCCCAGACGGCAGGACAGAAGACAGCCAACTTCTAGTAATGGAGGTTATTTTAGTTTCCCGTGAAGGACAGATTAAGTCTGTCCACTCAAAAGTGGGGAAAGTGGGCTTTCTAGAAGTCTTTGAGACACCAGGAGCCCTCTCCAAAAATATGTTAGACTCAGCAGCATCTCAAGGGTCCCCATCAGCTTGCTTCACTGGGCAGCAGCACCATCAGGCTCTGACCACAGGAAGTTCACATACTCCCCTTCAGCCTGCTGTTGGTAAGTCAGGTCGGCAGAGCAGTGGCTGCTCTCACTCACTAAGTCCCTTCTCTGGTCTCCAGGGCTAAGGGAGATGAAAGGTGAAGAACTCCAAAGGGCATGGGGTCATACCTTCACTCCTTAGTGCCCTCCCAGTTTGCATGTGACATAAATTAATGCCTCCATTTCTTCATCTGCAAAATGAGAATAAAATTATTACTTTGTGATTTGGAAAGAATTTGAAATTTTGTATTCAAAAGGCTTAGCTCATGTTCTGGAAAAATACAGTCAATAGCTAAAACATGATAACCTTTTGTACTTCTATTGTCATTGGTATACTTCTTCCTGATTTCCAAAGCCTCTGCAGTGAGTATTTGGTTCACTACACCTTTTCTCCTCCAGTTAGCCCTCCATAAGCTCCTGAGTCAAGAGCACCACTTCCTTCCTTAACTCTTTCACTGACACTGGTACGGTCTCTACCCGTGTTCATGCATAATCTCATTTCCACAATGAGCTCTGAGAACAGGACACAGCTCTTTACTCTGTCCCTCTTCCCCAGTGTCCTGCACACTGTGAAGCCCACAGCGACTAAGAAGAAATTGTCGCTGGAGAGAGTCTCATCATACCTGCTCTTTCTGTTGACCCAGGCCCATGCACCATGTTTATAGAGGTGCTTGAGAGTATCATAACCATTTAAAACAGCAATGCATGGGTTTAAATCAGTCACACTTGTCACTGTTCAAGAGCAGACTTTAAACTTTCTCATCATAGAGAGCACATTTGTGTGGGCTCCAGTTGTATCACTAATACTTAACTTGGGGCATGGAACATGGTAGAGATTTGATAAGGATGGATGGGGGATGGGATAAAGTCATACAGAATCAAGAATTCTAGAAAGTTCTTAGCATATTAGCCCTCCCAGTTTCTTTCCCTGATATTTGTCTCCAGAGACCATTAAAATGGACTTCAGCTAAGCAATAATGGGAACTTCTCACATGTACTTCCTTGTTTTCATTATTTGTATTTTGTTTTTGAGACTATAATTATAATATTTATCCCTCCCCTTTCTCCCTTCAAGTCTTCCCATATACGCCTCCCTACTCTACTTCAAATTCATGGCTTTTTTCGCTGTTATTGCATGCATATATGTTTATACATACACACACACACACACACACACACACACATATATATATATGTATATATATCACACATTCCTAAACACAGCCTGTTCAGTACATATAATACTGCTTACATGTATGTTTTCAGGGCTAGCCTTTTGGCACTGGACAACCAATCAGTGCATTCTTCCCTGGAGAGGATCACCCCTCTCATTCCCAGCATTCCTCAGCCTCTTGGGCTTTACTTGTCCTCTCTTCTGTGGTCATTGGTGTCGGCTTCATTCAGCTCGCTTTTGGTTAGTCATGCTGGTGAAAGTTTATGGCTCTAACTTCGGCCAGCTGGACTGGGACTGAAAAAGCACGGGATGAAACTGGACTCTCTGAACATAGTGAACAATGAGGGCTGATGAGAAGCCAAGGACAATGGCAAGGGGTTTTGATCCTACTTAAT
>NC_022016.1:6598883-6602122 GCF_000317375.1 Microtus ochrogaster
CCTAGCCAGTTTGGATGTTCACCTTCCAAGATATGGACGGAGGGGGGAGGACCTAAGACTTACCACAGGGCAGGGCACCCTCACAACTGCGAATCTTGATTGGTTGTGGTCTCCATCTGTTGTAAAGCAAAATTTCCTTTGCTCTATTTTTTTTTATTTTTTCCCACTTTTACTGAGGAAGAATTGAAAAGCATTGATGTATAATGTGATTGTTAGATAGAAATATTACCAGTGTAAATGTAATAACCATATCCACTACCACACATAGCTGCTTTCTTTATATAAAATCTACTATCTTAGCAAATTCCAAATATACAATATAATCTTACCAATCCCTTTCACCATAATGGTTCCCATAAATAAGTATATGCTATGGTAACTGTATGCGACCACTTAGGGTAATATATGCAGCATGACAAGAAAGTCATTATTCGTCAGCAACATCTGCATGTGTACCATGTGCTTGGGTACCACTGTTTTGCCACCTCTAGACTCAGTGATCATCTACTGTTGGTTGTAATCTCTGCTCAAGTGTGATTTGGAGTCTATAACCTCATTTCTGTCTGCATATGGAAAGCACTGTGAGGCTGGGCCAAGTGTTTTCCATTAAGAGAACAGTTTTTGAAGGACTAAACCACAGACAGTGTGTTCTGAAGAAATTGCTGGCCCAGTATCATGGACAAACTTCCCAGCAGCAGCTCTCAGCCTCGGAGAAGCCTTGGCCAAAGTTCTGACCTCCCAGAAAAGAACTCCACCCAAATCATTCACTCCCTTGTTCCTGCTACTGAATTAGACCAAGGCTAAGGGAATCCTGGGTCTGTAGCCAATCTTTTCATTCTCCTAAGGTTTCAGATCGTCCCTGATGCTAAGCTAGCTGAAACGCCGAGGGCTGTACACTCAAGTAGAGGAAGCCCCAGTGGAAGCTAGACAGATGATTCAGTAAGTAAAGGGGTTTACAAAATAAGCCTGGCGACCTGAGTTCATCTCCATAGAAACCATGGAAATAGCCAGATGAAATGGCAACAGTATGTAATTCCAACACTCCTTCAGCAGGATGAGAGACGGAGGCAGAATTACCTAGACATTCATGGACCAGCTAGTACAGTATGCTCAGTGCAGCAGAGAAACAAGAAAAACCTTGCCTCCAACAAGGTGGAAGTTGACAAATGGCTCACAGAAGTCAACCTCTGCCTACCACATGTGCACACATGCATGCATATAGACATAGATGCAAAGTTAAATAATTTTTTAATAAAGGAAGAAGAGCAAAGATAAAGGAACTGTGACCTTTGGCCATTTTCACGTTTATATTTCCTTCCAGTAGAGATCTACTTCTATGTCTGCTTCCTTGCCTGACATGTAACTTCATTAATTGCAGTACAGAGCTGTCCATCACTGGTCTCTGAAACTCTACTAGTCCTAGGCTATCCCAAGGCCTATCATCACATTCACCTCATCTCTATTGAAAGAAAGAAAAGAACAAGTCATTTGTAAATAAATTAAGTGACAAGTCTCTGGGACAATTGGCAGTTCCACTGACAAATTCTTGGGTGCCAATTAAGGCACTTGGACCATATCTCAAATTGATAATGACTAGCCAGTGCTGAAATTTAGAGCCTCAGCATTCAGAAGGGTCTTGTCAGTTCAAATTTATTTCTAGGTTTTTTTCATCCAGAGTTTGCTGGACTCACTCAAGGGAGGGGGTTAGATGTCCTTTGAAAACAAATCCAAACTAAAAGTTGTGTCCTGACTCCTAGTTCTTCCTAAGGAATTCATGGATGTTGGGAGGAACAAGTGGTGAGAAATTGTAGACCAGTTTCAAAGCCTGTGTTAGCAACCCCGTGCTTGACTGGTCACACACAAGAACCTTCTCTCCCCTGTAAGCCAGAAGAAAATTTTCCTGTAATACCTTAAGCCATCAAACTGATGTGGAAGCAAATCATATCTGCATTTAAAAAATATGGAAGCATCGTTGTCTATCCAAGTCAAGGATATTCCATGTAAGTCAAAAACACACTTCATGAGCTACTAATCATGATGCCACCAGTAACTAATTCAGAAGTATGTCTCCAATCATGTAAGGCTATCCAGATAAAGATGATACATGCCTAAAACTGAAATCCTGTGTTGTTTATTCTCTAGCTGTGACCATGGAAAATATTCAAAGATTAATTCCTTTGTCTCACAATGATCTTCGGCCTATAGAGAGATATCTAAAAATAACCCTTAATTAATCCCATCTTAAAGCTTAAAATCTCCATGTTTGGATGTGAGCATTCTTGTCACCAACTCTGCCATCCATCAGGTACAACAGCACTTGTTTCTTTGGGGACATGAAGACAGCCCCACACCTGGGTCCCTGAGCTTGATTTAATGTTGGCTTCCACAGCTATGAATAAAGAAGCACAAGTCATCAGCCTCCTACAACACATGATCCAGGCCCTTTATTACTAGTTACTTCCCATAAATATAAGAGTCTAGGTGGCTGGAGAGATGATGGCAGCATTAAGAGCACTTGCTGCACTTTCAGGTGACCCAGCTGTGGTTCCCAGCACCCATGTGGCAGCTTATAACCATCTACAACTTGAGTTGTAAGAGTTACAACTCCCTCTTCTGGCCTTGATGGTCAACAGGCATTCATATGGTATACTGAATCATTTGGAGGTAAACATTCATGCATGTAATAAATTTTTTTCAGTGATAATCATCTATCTGTGTTTTTAGGGTCTCTGTAGGTTAAATTGTTCTTCCTGAAATTATGAAAGCACAGTTATCCGAACTTGACACCCCCATGTCTAACCTAAATCTCTCAAACTGCAGTCTCCACTAATTTCTCCAAAGCCTGCCTTCACAGGAGACATAAACCAGCCAGTTGTTGGTATGCAGAACATTGTGTATTGCTAACATCATTATTTATCTCCATTTCTACCCCCTAGACAACATATTTCTACTTTCTAACAAATTGATCTTCACAGGGCTTACTTTCTCATACGCCAGTGATTTCTACAACTTTTCTGATCTAGGTCCAAGTTGCCACTGAATTTGGACTGGACTCCACTGAGAGGTCAAGTTTTGGCTTAAGCAAAAGGAATTATTGGCATATATTCTTGCTAGGTTGTGATCCCAAGAGTGCAATAGAATGACAGAATGGCATGTCTTCTTGCTTAAGTGTTTATAATGGGCCAGACAACATACTCAAGCTCCAGTACAGATCTCTAATCTTTAATCCCCTCTGGGGT
>NC_022016.1:6602222-6603055 GCF_000317375.1 Microtus ochrogaster
GTGTGTGGTGGTGGTGGTGGTGGTGGTGGTGGTGGTGGTGGTGGTGGTGGTGGTGGTGGTGGTGGTGGTGGTGGTGCTGTTACTGTTGCTGCTGCTGCAGAAGAAGCGAAAGTCAATCTCAAGTGCCTTTCCCCAGTTTCAGTTTCCCCAGGAGCTCTGGAACTTGCTGATTAGGCAGGGTCTCGGGGATCTATAAAGATGTGCCCCCATGCCCAGCTCTGGGGATCAAATTCAAGTCCCTGTTCTTTCATGGCAAGCACTTCACTGACTGTACCATCTTTGAAATCATTTTGACGCCTATCTTATAAATGAGGTCATGGGTTAGAGGATAGCTACCTCACCCAAGTTACTGAGCTCGAAAGAGCTTAGACGTGTTTTCTACAACACGAGAGCTGTGATTGAGCTTTCACAGGTCACAGAAGCACCCTAGTCCTCCAAATCCTCAGAGCACTATGAGCTGATGTGAAAGGCACCCCTCAAAGGCATTGTTCCTCTGCTACACAGTGTAACAGCCTCCTTCTTCCCACATTATCCTTAAGTCTTAATTTGGGGCCTCAATCAACAGCTCAGGCATATGCCTTAAGCAAGAAAACCACAGGTAACTTTATGTCAAGCGTAGATATGAAGTTATGTATGTGAATCATTATTTTAAGTCTTAAAATCAGCCTGAGTTTAGCCAGGCACTTATATTTTCAGTCAGTAATTCCTCAACTACCTTTGACAATTCCCCTTTCCTATCTCCTGCCTGTACATAGGAATGGCCATGTGACAGGTGACAGTTCCCTGCTCCTATCTCCTGCCTGTACATACGAATGGCCATGTGACAGGTGACA
>NC_022016.1:6603155-6604027 GCF_000317375.1 Microtus ochrogaster
GAATGGCCATGTGACAAGGAAACGGGAAAACTTAGCAGCCAAACTGCTTGAAGATAACTTTCTCCACACTTTGTCTCATATAATCCTCACTACTTAAGTCTCGCCCTTTCCAGTAATTCACACTCTGTCATTCCTTGGACACTTCCTTTGTTTTTCACAGCCATAAGCAATTTACTCCTGTACCCAGAAAACAAACCATTGCTGTGTTGTGCATTGTTTCCTAAGCACTGAAGGAATCATTCCATTTTCTTCTTAGTCCTGCTGCTAAGTCTGAAAAGAGTACACATTTGGTCCTACATTTATTTCTACCACCCACAGAACTTGGGTTGCTAGAGAAAGTCAGTATAAATTCAATCAGTACTGGCCAGTCAGAAGCCCATGATGCTCATGGACACTTGGTACTCCATCACGCTCTTCTAAAGCCAAGACTGTGGGGTGAGGAGACAGGGATCTCAGGTGCTTCTACAGAAGGCAGGCTATGGAAGAGCCACGTGACTAGGAAGAAGCAGTTAGAATTAAAACCTCATTTTTCCTCTGAGTTCTTCACCTTACCCTATGTCTCCCGTGACAGAGAGAAACAGCACTGCTTACCTCAGCTTGGAGACTTCACTGAACATCTCCTGGAGCTAAAAGCTTTCACAGCACCATAAAAATTCTCTCAGAAGGCATGGCTGGTAAACACTGAGAGACAGTGAATGGCTTCTACATAACGTTCTCATTACATCAGTCTTTTAACCCTGCCGCTGGCCATGATTTTCAGGGTAAAAGTGAAATAAGGCTGGGATTAAATAATTTACCCAAGTGCCTAGAGCTACAGGAGAGACACAAACCCATGCCCGCATTATTCTAACATTTTTTCTTGTTTTTTTTTT
>NC_022016.1:6605507-6612842 GCF_000317375.1 Microtus ochrogaster
CATTTCCCTGATCGCTAAGGAGGTTGAGCATGACCTTAAGTGTCTTTTGGCCATTTGAACTTCCTCTGCTGGGAATTCTCTGTTCATTTCAGTGCCCCATTTTTTAATTTTTTATTCTCTACTGTCTCCTTAAGTTTCCAAAAGTTGAATAATGACTAACATTCCTTAAAAATTATAAGATTCTCCTAGAGGACATAAAAGCTTCAGACACGTGAGACATTAAACTAAAGTTTACCTGGAATTGCAGTCTCTCTACAGCATGCATTAGTGGCAGACACAAGTAACTATTGTTTCCTTTATTTACAGATCGTTCTTCCAAGAAGACTGGGAGCATCCAACTGTATTCTGTTAAGTACATCTAAATATCAAATCTATTGGAAGTTAAGAATCCTATAGATCTAAGGACACTTAGCCAATCCAAACTCCATCATGGGGGCCATGACCTGGCTATTGCCAGGCATCTTTCTAGCTTCGCTTGCCCTCACTTCTGAAGGTGGGGTCCTCAAGAAAGTCATCCGGCACAAGCGACAGAGTGGAGTGAACATGACCCTGCCAGAGGAGAACCAGCCAGTGGTGTTCAACCACGTCTACAACATCAAGTTGCCCGTGGGCTCTCAGTGTTCAGTGGATCTGGAGTCACCGAATGGGGAGAAAGACCTGACCCCCACGCCAGAGTCCAGTGGAAGCTTCCAGGAACACACAGTGGATGGAGAAAATCAGATTGTGTTCACACACCGCATCAACATCCCCCGCCGGGCCTGTGGCTGTGCCGCAGCTCCTGATGTGAAGGAACTCCTGAGCAGGCTGGAGGAGCTAGAGATGCTGGTATCGTCTCTAAGGGAGCAGTGCACCATGGGTACTGGCTGTTGTCTCCAACCTGCAGAAGGTAAAAGCCGGGGTTGATTGCCCCGTTTCTGTGCGAATGGGGGGGGGGTGGGAGATGAGCATAAAAGGATCTGAGTGGTTTCTAACGCTGGTCTCCTGAGAAACTAGACAGTCAAGGTGTTCATTAAAAACAAAGAGGTCACGTCAATGTGGAGAGTGCAGCCATCCCTCTTCTGCTCTTCAAAGGGTCATGGTAATAATAGTTCTGCATCAGTTTTCCAGTCTTTGAAAAAATCTGCTTCTTAAAACCCTATTTCACTTTAATTGTATCTTTTAGGTTTAATGGTCTGGAGAGTTGGCTCAGCAGTTAGGAGTATTTTTTCTCTGAAGGAACTAGGTTCTATTTCTATCACCTACACGGACACTCACAATATCTGTAACTCTATTCCCGGGGCATCACCATCTTTATCCAACCTCAGCATACACCAGGCACTCACGTTGTACATGTGCATGCATGCGGAAAAAGCTCTCTCTACATACAAAACGATAAAATAAATAAATCTAGATGTTCAAATATTTATTTTACTATGTTGTGTGTATGTCTCCAGGTGAGTGTGAGCACATATGTATGCACTCTCATGTGTGTGTGTTAAGGCCAGAAGAGGGCACGGGAAACCCTTTTTTATCACTCCCTGACTATTCCTTTGAGTCAGCATCTTTCCTTGAACCTTGGGCTCTCATTTTCTCAGCCAAGCTACAAACCAGCAAGCCCAAGCGCTCCCCCGTCTCTACGGAGAGATGAGATTATAGGCATATATAAGACACACAGCTCTTAGGCACTGGCATCTGAACACTGCTCCTTGTGATTACACGGTAAGCACTCTTAAATGTTGGGCCATTTTCTCTTCAGTGCCCACTTTAATTACATCTCAGTCAAACATGTTTGACCCTGAAATCTAATTCTTAGTTACCCTAAAATGTCTGAGAAAACACAACGTTCCTTCTCCCAAGGGCACTCTCTCCAGGAGACTGCAGTAGCCTGTCAATTCATCCTAGCCAAGCAAAGGATACCAAGGGGGTGAGGTTCTCAGGGTCCCTCTGAGTTAGGTCTTAAAGAATCTTCCACCACCCTGTGTTCTTACAAATGCACGTTTCTACCTGGGTGGGGCTGAGTCTGCACTCATCAGAAGACAGTGTTGGAAGGTGATAGGAAACAATCTGACGAGGTGAGGGTGGTCTGGTCAAGGCTCATTTATGCAGCCACCTCTAGCACTAAACACGGAGAGTATCTTGTATCATCTTCCAAACAACCCTTCAAGATAAGAGTTAGCATCCCTCTGTAAATAAAAGAACTGAAACTTTAAAAGTTAACCAGCTCTCACAGGATAACTCGATGACAAAGAAGGACAGAGACTTTGGATGTTCCTGGTTACCTTCACTTCCCTTGAGGGATATCCTGGGCCATTGTGCATCCATTCCAGGCATTCTGCTGCTCTGAAGTTATGTTATCTCCATTCCGCAAGGTCCTTAGAACTACAGAAGCTTTAACTTCAAATCAGATATGAGCATCTGTTTCTACCACTTAGAAATATTATCAGAAAGGACCTTGATAATGATTTGAAGAAGACCTGACCACCACAGGCAAGGAGTGTTATGGGATTCTAGGCTTCTAAGGCAATTCCTAAAGATTTATCTTTAATAATAAACCAATTAATTTTCCAGCCATCAACTCCCTTGGGGGGAAATATGAGCAAGAAGATACAGTAGGTTTAATGAGAGTGTGGTCAAATGTGAATTCCATATTTTTCTCTCCATGCCAGTTGATGCCTAAGGATGCAGTGAATTTGGGTCAGGGTTTTCCATGTGAGTACAAGAAACTGCTCTGATGATACTCAGCTCAATACCTGTTATCTTCACTGCAGGCCGTCTGGACACCAGGCCCTTTTGCAGTGGCCGAGGCAACTTCAGTGCTGAAGGATGTGGCTGTGTTTGTGAACCAGGCTGGAAAGGCCCCAACTGCTCTGAGCCCGAATGTCCTGGAAACTGTAACCTCCGAGGCCAGTGCCTCGATGGACAGTGTGTCTGTGACGAGGGCTTCACTGGTGAAGACTGCAGCCAGCTGGCCTGCCCCAATGACTGCAATGACCAGGGCAGGTGTGTGAATGGAGTCTGTGTGTGCTTTGAAGGCTATGCCGGGGTGGCCTGTGGCCTGGAAGTCTGCCCAGTGCCCTGCAGTGAGGAGCACGGGATGTGTGTGGATGGTAGGTGTGTGTGCAAAGATGGCTTTGCTGGTGACGACTGCAACGAGCCCCTGTGCCTCAACACCTGCTACAACCGTGGGCAGTGCGTGGAGAACGAGTGCGTGTGTGACGAGGGCTTCACGGGAGAAGACTGCAGTGAGCTCATCTGCCCCAATGACTGCTTCGACCGCGGCCGCTGCGTCAATGGCACCTGCTACTGCGAGGAAGGCTTCACGGGCGAAGACTGTGGTGAGCTCACCTGCCCCAACAACTGCCAGGGCCGTGGCCAGTGCGAGGACGGACAGTGTGTTTGCGACGAGGGCTTTGCTGGTGCGGACTGCAGTGAGAAGCGGTGTCCCGCCGATTGTCACCACCGTGGCCGCTGCTTCAATGGGCGGTGCGAGTGTGATGATGGGTTCACGGGGGCTGACTGCGGGGATCTGCAGTGTCCCAATGGCTGCAGTGGGCATGGCCGCTGTGTCAATGGGCAGTGTGTGTGTGACGAGGGATACACTGGCGAAGACTGCAGCCAGCAGCGGTGCCCCAATGACTGCCACAACCGGGGACGCTGTGTACAGGGCAAGTGCATCTGTGAACAAGGCTTCAAGGGTTTTGACTGTAGCGAGATGAGCTGCCCCAATGACTGCCATGGCCATGGCCGCTGTGTGAATGGCATGTGCGTCTGTGACAATGACTACACTGGGGAAGACTGCAGCCAGCGGGGCCGCTGTGTGGATGGACAATGCATATGTGAGGATGGCTTCACTGGCCCTGACTGTGCTGAGCTCTCCTGCCCCAACCACTGCCATGGCCATGGCCGCTGCGTGAATGGCCAGTGCATCTGCCATGAGGGCTTCACTGGCAAAGACTGCAAAGAGCAGAGGTGCCCCAGCGACTGCCACGGCCAAGGCCGCTGTCAGGACGGCCAGTGCATCTGCCATGAAGGCTTCACAGGACTGGACTGTGGGCAGCGCTCCTGCCCAGGTGACTGTACCAACCAGGGACAATGTGTTTCAGGCCGCTGTATCTGCAATGAAGGGTACACAGGGGAAGACTGCTCTGAAGGTGAGTATCAGTGCGCTGGCATCAAGTGGTCCTGATGCTGTTTATACACCTGATGCCGGTCAGACAATATTTGGATTTATCAGCACACCAATTCTTTTTATGCATCCCATTAGTGTATTTCTGATAAACACATACTCTTTCTCTGACTCTTTAAGGAGGGTCCAACTCTTAGCACAGGGAAATCTGGGCTCAAAGGCTCAGAGAAGTGGTATTGTTCTCCAAAGGACGCTGAGCTGGTACTTAAACTTGTCTACCTCATCTGTATTGATTCTCCCATCCAATGCCCATTGCTAAGTGTTGGCTTCCTTTCCTTCTAGAACTGCCTTGAGGGGAAGTGATAATCAGCTGGACGTTAAATAAGGGGAACCTGTTAATGCAGTCGCTAAAGAATAGTTACTGGTTACCTGGGAACTAGATCTGTCCCTTAAGTTTTCTTGTGTTACTAGCTTTATCCAATGTCTGTGAGCATCTCCCAAAAGAAGATTGTTTCTAGAAATTAGCACAAGCAGAGAGCTAACATGTAGAGTGTGTGTTGATGAAACATGAGGTAAATGAAACCCCAGCAAAGAACAAAAACACTCATGGTCCATGACAATCTCTGTATTTCTCTCATCCTCATATCATGACAGAGAACATCTGCCAAATGTAGATAGGAATGAATAAATAGTTCCAGCGTCTAGTATGGCTGAACTGTGCAAACTTAGCAAAGAGATGTGAGCTCCAAATCTGACGTAGGCAACTGCAGGAAAACCTTTGGGCCTCACTGCTGACATCTAAGGAACGAAAGAGTCTGGTTAGACAAGCCCTCAAGACTACTCACAGGAGGCAGGCTGAGATGCTGTCCTGTACCCATGGTCTAAGTCTGAGCGTGGCCTCAGAAAGTGGAGAAGTGGGGGAAACGACACTACATGCTGTGCTAAAAGCAACACTCTTGGTCGGCATGAAGACAGTGGACCAATGGGTTACAAAGCTACTTCTGATGGCAAAGCCACCAGATCTGCAAGCCCAGCCACTACAGAGGCTGAGACAAAAAGATCTCAAGTTCAAGAAAGAGAGGAGGGGAATTTGCTTATAAAGAAAACAACAGAGCTCTTTTAAATATTATTGTAAATTTATTTATTTTATTTTAGGTGTTTATCTTACATTTATGCATATGTACCACATGTGAGCCTGATCTTGCAGATGTTAAAATAGGACATCTGATCTCCTGGAGCTGGAGGTTAGGGGCTGTTGTGAGTCACCGTTGGGTGATCCTCTGCAAGAGCAGAACCCTAAAGTCTCTATCCCATTGGTTGATAGAACTCTCACCCTAGAATACACAGGACTCTAGGTTTGAACACCACTAAAAAGAAAGATGAACCCAAAGGAGAATTCTGGCTGATTCTAGAAGGTCTGGAGAACATGTTCCAGGAAGAGAAAACTTCATGTCTGTATCTCAAATAGTGAAAGAGACGTGTTGAGGTAATTAAACCCATAGGACTCTATAGGTGTACACTTGACTCCCAATGTCCTTTCTTATCCCTTCCAGTATCCCCTCCCAAAGACCTCATTGTGACAGAAGTAACAGAAGAGACTGTAAACCTGGCATGGGACAATGAGATGCGGGTCACAGAGTACCTGATTATGTATACACCCACCCATGCTGATGGTCTGGAGATGCAATTCCGTGTGCCTGGGGACCAGACTTCCACCACCATCCGGGAGCTTGAGCCAGGAGTGGAATACTTCATCCGTGTGTTCGCCATCTTGGAGAACAAGAGGAGCATCCCTGTCAGTGCCAGGGTTGCCACCTGTGAGTAGGCAAAGGACTCTATACCTGGCCTTGGCCTAGCTGTGAAGCACTTTGCACGCTGTTTTTAGTGCTCAGTATATGCTAACAAATCTCACCCAATGAGACAGAAGCATTCGCCTGAGGAATGCTGAGGAAACTGAGGCTATGTAATTTATCATCTCGTCTCAGGCCTACAGCTGACGAAGATGGAGCTGAGCTTGGACCTGGGCAGTCTTGGAAAAGAGTAAATCTTAGTCATCTCACCACTGTTGTATGGAGTTCTGTTCTATCAAATTCACTGTCTGTTTCCTGCTGCTCCCGTAAGAGTCTAGCATCAGTGTAATGACTTTCATGCCTGAATAGCAGTCTATGGCTAAAAACCAGCCCTTACTTGCTTAGTAATGACAACACTGGCCTCTCCTTCTGACTATACACTGCATGCCGGGAGTCAGGCCAGCAGACTTCACGGAACGCATCACTCAGTACTTGGTGCATTCTCCAGGGCACACACAGTTCGTTACCACTTTCTCTCAGGAATAGAAATTATCTCAGTGCTCTGCGTAAACCCTGTCCTAGGCCACGATGTTATCAGTTGTCAAGTTAGATGCTGGTCTGTGTCTGTCTGATTCCAAACAACATTGCAAATAGACAGTCACAATATTAATATAATAGGGACTTTCACATTTTCTTACAGTATATAGTATGCCAGAAGAGCCTTTAAGTAGACCACAGATCTGGTTATCAACCTCAAAGTAACAGCTGTTCATCACAGGTTTAATGGATCCCTAACTGCATGGCCTTTACCAAGCACGTTGTCCTTTTTTAAGTCCTATTTGTGCTCTTCCTTTCAGACTTGCCTGCACCCGAAGGACTAAGATTCAAGTCTATCAAGGAGACATCTGTGGAAGTGGAGTGGGATCCTCTAGACATTGCTTTTGAAACATGGGAGATCATCTTCCGGAATATGGTGAGGAGCTCCATGGTGGAGGAGCATCTGACATTCATGTCACGCAGCATCCTCAGCTGCATATGGGAGGCTGGGCACTATCATTTTGTGTGTTCACATACATATCTTAAAGGGATTCCAATGTTGTTAATAAATAAAAAAAACCACTTAGGGATGAGAATCCAAGCGATTATAAATGAAGTCATCTATAGGTGCCGTCTTACAAATCTCTGGAAGCCACAGAACCAGAGACAGTCTGTCCCATACAGTATCTCCTGGCATTTTGCAAATTTGAGAAAAATCTCCCCAAACCCCAAAGAACAGTTAAAGCAAGTTGCTGGTCATAACTTGGGCCCTGTTCACAATTATCTGTGAGAACATGGACAATCTACTAACTTCTCTGACGATGACATGTCAAGAGAAGGGTGAGTGGTGACTCCCACTCCATGCCATTAGACAGGGTGAGCCCAGGTGTGTGCAGGAGGAAG